>NC_143390.1:46428106-46579621 GCF_980474605.1 Leiobunum rupestre
TTAACAAGTTGTTAAAAAATAAAGTAATAATTATAACTCATTGAAATTAGGTTTTGGGGGTTTGGTTTGTATATAGCCTTTATTATTTTTGGGTAGTTCTAAAAAATCCTTATTTTAGCCCCTGGAATCGCGATAGAAGAGACTCAAGAGCAGCGTTGCCAGACGTACGATAATTATCGCACACGTCGACAATTTCGTGATAAATTTTGGGACGTACGATATTTTCAATGGCGTACTATATAGTACGCAGTTTTCGATAATTCAGCTCACGCGTACGATAATGTACCATAATGTTTTTAATTGGCTGAAAACCAGTTAAAACTGAGATTTTTAAACATAAGTTTTCAATCGGTCGAACTTAGAAGTGTTATTAAAAACTTTGATTTAACAAGATTAACGTCACAATTTCACACACAATTTAAATCTAAAGCCAATTTTCAGGCATACGATATTTTTTCTGAGATCGATAATTTTTTGGATGTGGTACGATAATTTTAGTCTTAGGCGAGGGGTCGGATCAATTTTTGTTCTAACATGAAAAAACATGAGTCTAAAGCAGAGGCGTAGGCAGGGGATACACCAGGGGCATGTGGATGTACACTTGTTTGTTTTTTGTTCAATTGTAAACCCCTCCCCCAAACCAAAATCCTAGCTACGCGAAAGGTCAAAAGTACTTAAATTATCCCATGAACCAAGAATCTAAAGGGTCTCAATGTTCAGGCTTTAAAAAGCACGTGTTAATACTAGAAATAGGAAAATCACGGTTAATTTTAGTTCAATGTGTTACATGATAAGGCTTAGTAAGTTATTACCTCTCCTAGGGGACTATGTCCCCTAGGAGGGGTTATACAATCACCGTGTCTGTCTGTGGGTCTGTCTGTCTGTCAGGCCTGCGAACGCGTTCGCATTTTCGGTGTAAAGTGTAATCACTGCGTACGCAGTTTCTTGAGATCTCTGCGTTCGCAGTTTCTCGAAGGGTTGGCAAAACCACCGTGTGATGGGAGCGTTAACGGATTCATTTGCGGTTGGGTTTCGTTGGTGTTTTTTCGCTCACCGTAATGTTTATGCGTAGGTTGTGAGTGTTGAGTTTGTTGCGTTTGTGTTCTGATGGTTGTGCATGTTGAGTCTGTTGTGTTTGTATGGGCGTTTTCTCTCCAACTTCTTCTTAATGACTTTGGGACGGACCGAGTGCTGAGCGTAATGCTACCTCTCAACGTCCAATGGCAGGGTTTCCACCAGTTGTACACGGTATTCGTCTTAGTATCAATTTGCGACCGCATCGCGCGGGATTTGAACCCGAGACCTCCTGCTTGACACGCGGACGTTCTACCACAGAACCACCGACACTTGTTACGCCTTATTGAAAATTAGACCTTCAGCTTTATCGGAAGCGTATTTAATAGAGCACGAAATTTTGGTTTAATTGAAATAGAATTGAAATTGAAATTATTGCATCGAAGAAATTCTAATTTAGCGTTTCTCTATTGATTAAAAACAAATGCGCCACCCAGGTTTCGAACCCAGGCCATTCGGCTTGGCAGTCGAGCGCTCTACCACAGAACCACCGATAGCTGCTAAGGTTCACTGAAATTAAGACACGCATCGTAAGCATAATAGGTTATAAAGTCTTTTTTTATTAATGAATTTATGAAGGCCTAATCTGGTTTTTTTACGAATGATATTTTAAAGGTTAAATCTTGTTTTAGCGCAGTCAGCCGAGATTAGAGGGTTAAAGGGTAGACCCTGTGGGTGGTCCACTTTGTTAGTTTTTTTTGTTATTTATTTACGGGTATTCTTAATGACCTATATATAGTTGTGTTAATTCAAAGGAGATAATTTAACGTTAATTGCTTTAAGAGCTGGCGGTTAGTCAAGTGGCTCTCTGTGCTTTGTTGATGGTAAGGTTTTTGCTTCTTGTAAATATATTTGGTGTGGATATTTGGATATCTACGATTTCTAACGCAGTCAGTGATTTCCTGGGTGTGCGAGTCATTATATGAAATTGGAAATTGGACGGCATTGTTCTTTTTCATGCGGTATGTGTCACAACGTCAACTGGAAGTCTACGAGCGTTGAAATAAAATGAGCGTTAAAGATGCGGCAAGTATTTCGTAAGCGAGAAAAATACAAATACCATCTGTAGATGTTTCTTTCATTAAAATTTGCTTAGTATTATATTCAACTGATAAACATGTACTGTAAAAAGGGTTAAATTCAATTGTGCATTGTTTTAGTGAATCTAACTCGCTGTTGTAACTACTTAATTTATAATATTCTGAATAAATTAAACTCGATTGTTTCGTCTCAATTATTTAAATTAAATTTAAAATTTTATACCGGGTAGGGTTTGAACCGAAAATATGTTTTTCGTAAATAACTCTGAATTGCGGAGATATCTTTGGGGGTCGTGTCGAGAAGTTAATACCACTAGGGACCATTCTTCCGACGAGAGGTATATTTTGGCTCGCCAACTTGTTACCATTATAAACAACCCTTGTGTAAAGTAAAAATAATCAGTAAGCCGCGTATGGCTGAGGTTTTTTTATAAAATTTATTGGAATCAATTTCATTTCTAAACTTAAAAAATTTTATGAACTAACAAGGAGACGACCCGAGGTGATAATCACCGATTTTGTTCAAACTCGGGTATAGTGTACACCTCCATGTACCTTAAACAAGTCGGTCAAGCCCGTAATATTACCTCTCCTCGGAGGATATATCCAGGTGTCGTCACACCACTATAACTGTATTTATTTATTTATATATATATACAAACAAACACACCCGCACACACGGTGATTGTGAAACCTCTACTAGGGTACAAAGTACCTCAGAGAGGCAAAAACATATGATGTTCAATAATAAACCAAATGCCCACAAGGTAGGTTGAAGTTAACGCCACTTGACTTTCTTTGACGCAGAAATCACACAACAAGATTAAGTCTTCATAATTTCATTCTTTTCGTAAAAAAACCACATTAAGCCTTCATAATTTCATTCTATTCGTAAAAAAACCACATTAGGCCTTCATAATTTCATTCGTAAAAAAACCAGATAAGGCCTTCATAATTTTATTCGTAAAAAAATTCAAGACTTTATTAACTATTATGCTTACGAAGAGTGTCTTATTTGCAGTGTAGCTAAGGAGTTATTGTTGGTTCTGTGGTAGAGCGCTCAACTGAATGTCCTGGGTTCAAAACCTGGGTGGCACATTTGTTTTTAATCAATAGAGAAATCGCTAAATTAGAATTTCTTCGATGCAATAATTTAAATCTTACACGAAATCTTGTTCTATATCAATTAAACCAGGTCTAATTTCCGATCAAGCGCATTAAATGTCGGTGGTTCTGTGGTAGAACGTCCGCCTGTCAAGCAGGCGGTCTCGGGTTCGAAACCCACCCAATGCGATCTCAAATTGATACTAAGACGAATACCGTGAACAATTGGTGGAAACCCTGCCGTTGGACGTTGAGAGGTTGCCATAACACTCAGCACTCGGTCCGTCCCAAAAGTTGGAAAAAATACACCCATGACAACCGGCGTTAACGAAAAAAAGCCAACCAACCAAACTCAACGCAATCGCAAATTTATCCGTTAACGCTTACCGTCACACTGTGGTTTTGCCAACCTTTAAACTGCTAAAACGGTTATTCGATTGCGTACGCAGTGAGCCAAGAAACTGCGTACGCAGTGATTACCCTTTGCCCCGAAACTGCGAACGCGTTCGCAGGCCTGACAGACAGACCCACAGACAGACAGACACGGTGGTTGTATAACCCCTCCTAGGGTACAAAGTCCCCTCGGAGAGGTAAAAACCTGCAAGGGAAAAGCTGTGACGGGCTTTCGTTTTGCCAAGGCAAACGAAAACGTTTTTGACAGCATGATTTGGAATTTTTTCCATTGAAAATAACATGGGAATCTGAAATATTTTAAGGGTTCCCCTGTAAAACCTTTTAAAAAATGAAAATTTTTAAAAATTTCAAAAACCTTAAAAATACATTTAAATTGATTTTAAAAATTAAATTTAATCAAGTTTAAATGCAATTTGGTCAATTGGGGGACACTTAAAATCCTTCAGATTCCCACGTTATTTTAAATGGTAATAATTTCAAATCATGTTGTCAAAAACGTTTTCGGTTACCATGGCAAAACGAAAGCCCATCGCAACTTTCCTACAAAATCGGTATAATAATAATAATAATAATCAGCTAGGCTAATACCCAAAGCACCAACTCAGGCCCAAGTCATCAAGCGACTTTTAAAGCCATTATTTCGGGTGGCCGGGTTACAATGCGTCGGAGGGTGGTGGCAAGCCCTGCATGCTACGCGAGCCAACAGCTCCCTACTCCTAAGCCCCTGTGATAGTTGAACAGAATTCTTGAGGCGCTTCAAAGCGGCTGATCTTGAGGCACTTTAAAGCGGCTGATGTACCTCAGCAAGCCTTCCGATTTAGGCCACGCCTACCGTGTCAAAATATCGGGAACTGTGAGTCCCCTTAAACTCTTGGTCCTTGGTTATCCGTACTTGTTCTTTACATTATCGATAGCTGGCGGTTCAAATATTAAAACTCTCCAGTAACTTAATTTTGAAAATCAGGCTCAAGTGAAATATGGTTGAAATGAAAATAGTTGATAATACTATTCATGATCCTTTTGAATATGAAAGACACTAAACTTTATTATTACTATCATTAAAATATAAAAATAAAATCTTTTGATCTTGCGTATAAACAGCCCTGTTTTGGGACTGTTCCACTCGCCTATTCGTAAGGCGAGTAATTAAAAAGGAGACTTCCGGTTCTTCCGTCCATACGATATTTATTACCACTATTCTGCTCCCTGCTAGTAACCTGAAATAAAATTTTCAGGTCAAGGGCACTCTATTTTGGTCTTGGTTGGACGGTGTGGAAACTGCCGTGATAATTTAAACAGATGGCGTTATTGATAAAGATTACTCTGAGCAGTGTGAGAAATAAGGCACTATCACAGGCCAATCACCAGTTTAAAAATTAGCTGGGCCAGTTTAAAAATTAATTGCCTGGGGTGTTAGTGGCCCTGGTGACCACTTAATTAATTCTAAGTTTTTCCCTTCGAGATTTATAGTTCTTTATTTAACACTCCAAAATTTTGAAATACCCATAATAACTAACCTACTAAGCCTATGCCCTAGCACATATTGTCAAGACTCAAGAGTAGATAATTTGACCATAAATGATGAAACCCTGATTTTGAAGGTTAAAAATGGTAAGTGGCCAGTGACCAGTTTTTAAATTAAACTACCTAGGCTCTACTGGCCACAGGTCCAGTTTAAAACAATTCCTTATTTCTCAGCCTGACTCCGAGTGATTATTGTCACTTCCCCTACGTCACAACGTCGTCTGCTCCGTCATCTTCCCTTAAGCTTGAGAGAGTGGAAGAGAAGACAACGAAGCAGACGTTATGACGTGAAGGAGTCTGCATAAGATAGTGGGAAGATAATTTTAACCCACTGACTTTCGGAATATATCTATCAGATGAGGTTCTAGGGCACTGCGTACCGAAATGAATGGTTGTATGTGTTTTTTATTATTTTTCAAGCCAATTCTGTATCCCCACTTTACCAAATTCGTGGCTACACAACTTGGTTAAACATCTTTTTAACTGACCGCAACCCGACTTTACTGTTTGTGATTACAGAAGTGAGGGGTAATACCATAAGTGTATGTGACACTTCTTATTCTTCACATGCTAAAGTGTTACTGAGAGCCATTCACAAGACAGATTGCATTACTGCTTCGTCACCGCTTGCTAACGTGTCACACGTAGCCTTTGACAGTGCCTCGCAAGGGGGAGATTTTAATCTTAGCTCTCAGTAAAATATTCCCTTAAGTAACAAACTTATAGAATAATATTATAGACTTATGACACCTTCTAACGACTTGTTGTAAATCGGCGTTTTTTACAATTCTAGGATGATAGAATATACAACATGCATAAATTATTTCCATAATATTGTATGCACCAGCGCATCGAGTGACGCGCCATCTACTATTGGAAAATATAAATAATCCGTATATCCTATTACGCTCCGCTTTCGAGAAAATACCATATTAAATATTGAACTGGTACTACAAACTACCAGACGCCAGTAGGATCTACTTTTTCAAGGTCAATAAATACTCTAAGCCCACATTGGACAGTCCTTTCTTCTAAGGTGATTTATTAGTCGTGGCCGTAAATAGGAAATTAAGTATCTTCCTTTAAACTGAACTAGGGACGGCGGAATAGGGAGGGGGGGTTATTGTAGAGTTAAAAAAATTTGTGTTAATATTCTGTATTTTTATTTTTAGCTAGTTCGATTCTGTTAGTCGGACTTCCTAGCTCGTTTGATTCTAACTTAGGTAATAAACCAGCGGTTTATTCGACTAAAATCGGTAGCTTATAAGTTAAAGGGACTTAACACTTCGACCATTTCCCGCTCCCTCCTATGGCTTCAGATATTTTTGGCGTTGGTTAGTGATTTCCCGCCTAAATTGTTAATATAAAACACATAAAAAACCTTAAAAAAGACTTGCGGTTATATTCCCTTTAAAGAAAATCTGGAAATATGCATTAAATACCTCGACAAAAAAATTTAGCGCTAACCTTTCGCCGCCGTTAACTATGAACTTCCGGTACTAGATAACGATTTGCCGGAATTGATTTCTCTACCGATTATTATGAATTTTGTGTTGAACGAGAGACGTTAGTAAGAACAAAATACGAAGCGTGAAAACGTCGAAAATGGTTATGAACATGACACATGTGACGAGCTATTACAAGATCTAACCTAATAAGATCCAGGTATAATATTTATTGGCGCTTTTCAAAAAAAAAATACAAGTATAAAATTGTTTTCCTACGTAAATTCCGTAGCTGGTACTATTAACAGTTTATCCTTTGTTAAAATAAAACTACAATTACAAAAGAATACGATTTCATCTTTAAAGGTCCCACGACCCGAAAGTCATCGTCAAACGTTAAATATTTTTAGCATTGGCATTCGCACACTTATCGGGCGTCCTAAGAGATATGTACACATAGAAAAGTAATGACACGTCGCGAGAGGAAGATTGAGACATTGGTTACGGCAGCGGCACTGTCTCAATGTTGGATGGAGTGAGGAATGGTTCGTTCTTTGTCACGGGTAAGAAGAGTACAAAGCGGGGGATGGTTGAATGGACTGGTTGTAGAAAATGGTGGAAAAACACAACACACATGACGTATAAAAGCGACGATAACACAAATTAGGATTATTGTCTTACGCAGACTGGGCGGGCGCTTTCTGTAAATGGAAAACAATGGACGTCAACGAGCCATATGAACTGAACAACAGAGGTCGCTTGCGTATAGACGCTTCAATAAATCATCCTTCATGGAATTCACCAAGAAGTAATATTTCCGAGAGCCAGAACCTGCAAGTCACTGTTTATATAGTGCTTATTGAAATAATGGAAATTTTTCACCTTTACGGCAGCTATGAACAACAAACACAGCACTCCACACAAGGAGAACGCAACCCGTCAAAAGTCGTGGATTTTCTTGCGTACAATTTTCATTGGCTAAATGCTTTAGCACCTGGTGCCGTCGGTAGGGGAAAATTCGGAAATTGTCTCCCCCCCCGTCCGTAAAACGTTCAGCGTAAAGGTTCATCCAATGAAATTTGTACACAACACTGCGTTAGCGTGTTTAAAGGCTAGCTGCGTTCTCCTTGTGTTTGTCGCTCCTAGACGGCAGCAACAAGCGTTCCCCATGTCGTTACGTTTAAACCAGGTAGCTTTTTTGACATATTACGGCTTGGCAAAAACACGACAGGTAAAAAGTTTCCATTAGTTTCACAAGCAGTATATTAACAATACCTCGCTGGTCCTGGCTCTCGGAAATATTACTTCTTGGTGATTTCCTGCGAGGGTGATTTATTTAAGCGCCTATTGGGAGCATATTTCAAATACGAGACGACAAAAGGTGTTGGTTATTCACTGTGCGTGTCCTATGACGTACTGGTGCGATCTAAATTAACTCATTTTTATGAGCTATCTAAAATGATAAACTACTTCGCGGCGTTAGGATATATGACGTCAGTATGCAGCGCGCGTCACTACGCCATCTATGTAGCTACCGTTTCGACAATAATTGTCGAATGAATTTGGACTATTATTAAAAGTATATAATATATCTGTTGTGAGTGAAGTATCTACCTATATTGAACATTGTATTCGCTTGAAACGAGTACTTTCGCCGCCTGTAGCTGATTTTGGAAAGTAACAATAGTGCGGAGTTGAATACGTCATATAAAAATAGTACATCGCGGGTTAATTTTTACATTTTACATCGATTGGGGTAATACTGCGAAGGCACATTTTTAAGACGGGGTCGATACTTCTCTCGTAAAAATATATTATTTACTTCAGCTATTATTAAATGCGAGTTTTAACTATATGGGTTTTTGACTAGGGCTTCTATTAAAAAATACTTTAGCTTAACTATATTAAACTAATACGAATCCTGACTAGAAAATCATTAATTCAATACGATATTAGCTAATTAATACTAATTGCGGTGCAATTAAGCTCGTTGGGTTTAAGATAATTAGGTGGGTTTAGGTTTAGGTTTAGGGCTCGCTTTGTTATCAATGTATAAGAACTCGGCAGAGTCTTCGTCATCGTCGTCGATTCGCGTCTTTGTAAGATAATATAGAGAGAGTTAAATGAAATTATGATTTTGGTTAAAAAGACTGATTCACTCAGGCGTAACTTTCACCCAGTGATAAGCGATGGATGGTTACCTCGCTGGTCGATGCCAAAGGTGCCGTTTTATGGGGTCCGTTGGTAACTATGGTCGGGGACGGGGACCCGTCCTTCAAGAGGCTGCTCTTGTCCTCTTGGTCGTCGTCCTCGTCATCCCCATCTTCGTTGTCATCTTGCATCGCCTACGATTGTCAACAAGACAAGAACCAAAAGAAACCGCGTTTCAGAGATACGTCCAATTTGGTTCGAAGCCAGGAAGACATTGGAATTGAGAATAGGCGCTAGTATAAAGTCGGATATGATTGCTGAACTTGTTAAAATGGGACGACGAAATAGTACAGTTAAAGCCTATGGATGAATTCATAGGCTCTTTGGTGGGTAAGCTAATGGAAGCATTGTGGAAGGTAGTCTTTCCCATCAAAACAAGAAGGCCATTTTACTTTATAATATCGCCTATTGGTCGGATAGTTTCACGTTAGGGGATGAATCCGAGTTTCCAAAATGATGGATTCGACAATGGAAGAAAAGGGTAAACGGAGAATGCGTTTTAAAGGTAGGAAATATTACGGATAATGCGTTTTAAAGGTAGGAAATATTACGGATAATGCGTTTTAAAGGTAGGAAATATTACGGAGAATGCGTTTTAAAGGTAGGAAATATTACGGAGAATGCGTTTTAAAGGTAGGAAATATTATATTACGCATTATCACATTAACCTTTTACTCAAATGTTGTATCCACCATTTCACCCGCACCGAAATCATCATCCACCTTCAACGTTTTCGACCAATTCCGACTCAAAACTACGGAGTCTTAATCTACTACTAAAGTTACAGTTAGGAGGTTTACTACTAGGATTAAATGCTAAGCTTTGTGGGAAAGGGATTTTCCGCGCACTATAATGGTATGAGGGTGTCTATTTTCTTACTGCAGCAATGAGATCTTCGGTGTCCCCAGCCGGATCCCACTCGAGCTCTTGAGACGACGTAGGACGGATGGGATGGAACTCTAACGCGTCGGTCGCGTCCGACCCTCCCGCCGATATGGCTGAAAAAAGGACAAGGGCCAGCCTAATTGGTTTTCTGGACCACACGGATTAACCTCAAGATGGAATTTATTTTCCCTTCGGACGGATTAATGTACTGAAATATACTTCGAACTACACTTTGATCTTTGATAAAATGTAGTACCGAGATCGATATAATTGAATTCGAAATTAGATTCCAATTAGTTATTTTTGAATATCTTTAATGGTTAAAAAGTAGTCATCGTCGTCCAGCAAAGTACACTAGACCCATTTGTATGTTTGGTACGTATATGTAAAGTTGTAAATAAATGACTTAGAAACGAAAGAGCCCTAAGATAATACCCGTTAGGGACATCTTTCTCAGAGCGAATATAAGGTAAAAGAGATTCGAAGAGTAACAGAAGAAAGTAGAGATAAACAGTGAAAAAAGAAACCACGACCGTCAGAGTGTAAAAAGAAATTCCGTCTTGAAAGCGTTTACGTTTTCGTAAACGAAAAATAGTAATTCGATATTGTTTCGCAATTTCTACCGAAATCTGGTTTTTCGGAACGTACCACCATCGCTACGGACGTAATTGGGTGAGTACTCGGGGTCCTTGTATGTCTGGAAGTCGTTCTTAGAGTTGTTAATGTATGACTTGGTCCTCAAGTCCACCAAATCGGGAGTTTGGTGTAGAGGTCGTGATTCTATTTCGTCGAAGGCTTTCGTGTCGTTGAAACTGACGGCTGGTGAAAGGACATGGATAGTGTTAGCGAAACAGCCAAACAGGCAACGCGGTTTGGAGTATCTCAAAGGTAAACCCGATATTAAATTAATCCGAGGGGTCGGACATTTGTACAAAATCCCGTACACTTCTCAAGAAATCTCCGACGAAATCGCGAAATCCCTGACCAAATTTCAAAATCTCCGACGAAATCGCAAAATCTCTGACGAAATTGCAAAATCTCTGACGAAATTGCAAAATCTTATGAAATCCGGAAATCTTTGACGAAATCGCGAAATCTCTGACGAAATCGTGAAATCTCTAATAAAATTGCAAAATCTTTGACGAAATCGCGAAATCTTTGACAAAATCACGAAATTAGAGAATTCGAAATCCCGTACGCTTTTTTTTGGAATGTCCGACCCCTCGAATAAATCCCTTCTACCGTAAGTTGTCTTTTTAAAAAAGTAGAAAATCACTCGCCTTTCACTGGATAAGAAGGTGGCCTTTTGTTCGAGTAAAAATATTTGGTTTCTTCTTCAAACTGAAGCAGTTTATGTTTCCGTTGAGACTTCCAAACGTACAAGAAGACGGCCATCAGAACAATGACCAAGAATATAGCCATGACTAAAGCCACCCCTGTAAAAGACGTTTGAAACAAACGGCCAGTAATTGATTAGACAACAACAACGACACTTACGTCCAGTACTGACGTTGACGGCGATTAAGTGACTGACTTTGGGATGGACAGAGTTGTGGGAGAAAGGAACCATGACCGGCGGGTCAGGAAACCATTTCTCGCTGGTCACCTGCGACCGTTTTGGAGAAAAATATTACTCACATTGTTGGCGATTTATAAGCGAGGTGTACTTGCCTCAGGTGGTAACGAGGGAGCCACGGTTTCGGCGTAGACACCGACCGCGAAGGAGGCGCACTTCTCCTCGCTGAAAGAACCCTCTTTATGGATCTTCTTAACCTCGCTGACGCTTTGTTGGTAGCCGAGGGCCGTTTCGAAAGGTTTCATTATTTCGTTATTTACCGTTATGAAAATGTCTAAAATTGACTATGTATTATCGACTATCTATCTCTACCGTTAATGACTAATGAAGAAACTAATTACTTACTGGACATACAACCGACGAAATTGGTGGATCCCAGTACCTTCTGAGGATACTGCGGATTGTGTCCGCCCAAGGTGATCGTGCTGATGGGATCCGGAGATGGCGACGTCTCTGGTGGCTTAATAATGGCGCTGTGCAGTTCTCCGTCCAAAGCCTAAATTCCGGTTTGTTGATTAACGATTGAGACTTGAAATTAAGTTAGAAAGTGCGTCATTTACCAGAACGTGGTTTTCATCTTCCGATTTTGTGTACCGGAACCAATGCCTGTATCCATCCACTAACGTGCCGTGAGACGTTTTGGCGTTAAAGACAACTAAAGGGTTGGAAAGCGAAAGATTAACGATGTCCCAAATGGTTTAAAATATCTAACGCGTACTCTTTTTCATTTTCTGGTTGTCCTCCAAAATGAGAGACCCGTTCTGATTCAGTGCGACAGAAACGTAGTTGGAGCTACGCAAAATAGTACACAAGTTGGTTAGTAATCCATTATTGACCTCTAAGTGTTATCAACTCTTTATCAAACTCATAGACTAAGAAATGCGTTTCCACCTTGGAGAGATAAAATACTGGACCAGAATCTGGATTGCGCGTTTTATTATTTAAGAGTAACGGCACTCCTAGCTCCAAGGTGTCTGTTATTGGAAGATTTCCACCCAAATATTGAATAATATAATAGGTGAACGACCTCTGGCTTAAGCTCTTTAGCTCGTCTTCTAATATTTTAAGAAGATAATCTAAAACATTTGATTAGTTAATGGATAGCTAAAGGAAGTATAACCTTAGCAAGGACGGTTTAGCTTTCACACCACGAGTTTCAGAAGGTTCCACCGAGAAAGTGGGCATATTTTCAACTATACTACCTCCAACTGAATGCATTTCGCGTACTAAATCTTGCTCGTAGGATGTGGTTCAGAAACATTAGTTTCAGAAGGCTCCACCGACATATGATAAAGTTACAAATTTAAGTAAATTCTTTCTTTCGCGGTGGGCATATTTTCAACTATACCTCCAAACTGAATGCATTTAACGGACTAAATCTTGCTCGTAGGATGTCGTTGTGAAACATTTCTTAGTCTTTATTGAAACTTAACAAACCTCTGAGCAAATTGTAGCATGAGAATAATTCTACTTTTGAAACCGGGTTCCTTGGTGGAGAACGCCATATGAATGGACAGGCTTTCGACCACGCTACCATTCACCGAGAATCCGTACTGAACGATAGTTTTTCCATCGAAACTGCCCCCGATTTCTAGATTGTTATTTGCCATTAGATAAATGCGTCTTTATAGATTACTAATTTACAACCCGGTCTTTTTATACCTTTGTCGCAAGTTTCACCAATATAAGAGGTCATGTTACAGTCGCATGATGTCGTGTTCGTTTTCCATCCCTCGATACAGAGTCCTCCGTGATGACACGGATGGCTGTCGCAAAGCATCTTGTAGTCCCAAACGATTTCGCCTGTATAAAATCATACGTGAAACCTTTGGCCCAAATATAGACGAAATGGTCGTATTAAGAAACGCTAACCGTGTGCTTGTGGAGTCCTGGTCATGGCTTTCAGGTCAAATAACTCCCCTCCTATTTTTAAGCCCTGAATGGACCCTATAAATCCGTGAATTCTTGAATTCATACCATCCTCCGGTTTGCTGACGCCTCCGATGAAGATTTGGTTGTTGGGGAGGGCGGAAAACGCCGGTCTAGATGGTCGTACCAATTCCAACTGACTTTCGTCTGTTTCACAAATCATATTCATCTCAATTTTACAAATTAAAACAAATATAGTCTAACCATTAGCGTACCCGGGGAATCTGGATCCGGGAACGGGTTTCTCGAGTATTCCTGGAGGAATGTATTTGGGTAACTTATAATGATCTCTTCTTTTTGAACGGTCAGGATAGTTTCGTTATCCCGTCTCTCCACGATGACTTGAACTGGAAGTCCCTTGGAAATATCTGTGGATGACGTGAAGTGATGAAGATAATTTTATTGTATCAAGAACGCATAGAAGTACTAAGAACTATGAACCTTAACATTGGCCCATGCTGCCTTGTTGTTATACTTTCAGAAACAGTCTAAGCAGCCGACGGTTCTCTCTCTATGTAAAAATACATTACACCAAGCCCAAGGCCCAAGTTAGGCTTAAGCCTTCTTCGGCAAAGTATAACTTTATGCGTTCTTGATTGTACATTAACGAGTAAGTTGCAAATATATTTTCAGAATAGAAACTTAACTACTTTATATTTATCGTTCATTTGATGAGTGGTTTTCCGAAAATGTAACTCACTTAATTAAGTAATATCGTTAAGTTTATTTAATATTAAAATTAAATTTACGTGCAGCGCCCCGCTGCGGTTTTTATTCTGAACGATATGTCATGGACTATGGTTCTATCTGAATTTTTACCACTGCATCTGGTTGATTATATAGTCCCCACTATTCTTGTAATATTCTTGCTAGATTATATGGCGATGCCAATTTAGCGCGCGCTCTAAAGGATTAGCGTGAGCGCGTGTATTTAAAACCATGTAAGCACCCACGTACAAAATTCAGTAGTAGAATCCCATAATTCTATAGCAGATTTTTCGGATTCGTCCACGAAATCAGTAGCATCTAAATTTCGTATCCAAGCCTAAACTCTATGTTGGGGATATCGGTCAATGAGAAATAACGTGTAGTCGATGACGTCAATCACCACGCTGAAATTCAAATTGTTTTGGCGTACTACTAATTATTTTTAATTAACTACTAAGTGGAAAGCAACGAAACTATATTTGGGTACTTTAAACGTAAGCGCTTCGTTTAATAACAAAATTAACTTAATTAAGGCATCTTACTCTTTAAATTTAACCAATCCCCATTTACCTTTAGAAGCGACGGAACCACTGACAATGGTATGGTTGGAGTTATAGGTGAAATAAACTTTGTTGTCTGATAAATGAAGTTGAACAAAGTTGTTGTTTTGATCGAATGCGTAGATAATAAGGGCTTCTTTCTCGTTGGTGCGGAAACTGACCAAGAAACTCTGGTGCAAAAGAGAATTTGGAGGATTTCCTTTGGTCTGATTGTGGTAGAAAGAATCTTCCGTTAGGAACGTCATGGCGTTTTCATTTATATCTAAAGAATAATATCGTTAAGAAAGGCGAATCGAGAAGTTTCTGTAGAATTAACTTGCTTTTTTCGCAGTTGACTCCGGAATGCGCAGCCTTGTTTATGCATTCGCACATATAAGTACCCCAAAACTCGTGGCAGATGGCTTGGTTCTGGCACGGATTTGGTAGGCAAGATGGTCGACAACCAGTCGCGATATCGGCGGCTCTGCAGAAATTAAGTTATATTTCTTCTAGTGGTCAAAACCTTTTTTGAATCTGAAGACTTACCTTCTGGTCAAATACTGATACACATCGACGACGGCGTTGTTGATGACCAGCCCTCGGAAACAACCAATAAACCCGGCTTTGATCGGCGAATCTTTGGCGAATTGTCTTTTTTTGGGAAAGTATTTAATTAATTTCTCAATTCTTAGTTGGTTAAACAATTTCCTGGGATATTTACCCAGGTACGGCTCCGATAAACATGGGCCCTTCGAAAGGTCCCACTTCTTCGTCGGCCAAATCGATCATGACGGAATCCAAGTTGATGGTGAACCTCATATGATGAGTGTCGTGGTCGACCCAAACCTGTTGCCATTCGCCCGAGTTGAGACGCCTTCTGGATGTCACTTTTACCCGCTTGGGTTCTCCATTGACCGTGAATTCGAAAGACAATTCGTGATCTAAGAGATGATACCTATCAGTCACCTTCATTGACATGGTCAGGGTTTGTGGAGAGATGGTTCATAGACTCCGATTTTTGTACTCTTTAATATTCTTAGTCTGCGCCAGAAGGCGCAGCGAGCGCTATGTTTAGGGGCTCGTCCTCAGCTCTCTGCTTTCGTCATATCAACAAAGATTTTTTCGTCTTCGACTCTACTCCATTTTATCAGTAGGCGATACTTTTTATAAATTTTACGAATTTGCGGGCGGTAAATATAGTTTTATGAACAATGATTATTATCGGTGCTGTGCTTTCGTTTTTTAATTTAGTTGTCTTTAAATAGTGGTAAAATGACATCGGAAATATCAAATAAGGTTTTTTTAAAGTTTTCTTACATAACATTTTTCCATAAATTCAAATCAATATTCTAATTTAACTTTAAAAATCTAATCTGTAAACTCGCAATTATAGCTACAAAACATCAGTGCGCTACTTTATTTCCAAAACCACGTATCTTTTAAAAACATTTGTGCAAAGATACGTCGTTTTGGAAATAAGATAGAAGTCGCTATGTGCTGCAGAGAAGTGGTCGACTTTTCAAAGGGGCTACATAGCGATGACAGCGCCATCTATATTTTCCAATGGCGTTATCAAAGCTATACTATGGGAAAAAATCGGAGTCTATCTCTCCACAAACCCTGACATGGTTAATTTGAAGCTTTTGATTACTTACCGCTGGTAAGTAACACCCTGAAGTAACCATGGTCAGTGTGGGCTGACGCTTGGTACAAGAGCACGGCTCGGTCATTAGAAGTACGGAAACTGAACGCCATGTCACCATTTCTCCAGCCAGGCACCTCCAAGTAGGAATGCTTCGTTTTGAAAGTGATGACGTACAATTGAGTATCTGACCAGATATTAATTTTACATCATTAACTGAGCATTTTAATGTCTTAAAATTTAAGGTGTGCAAATACCAATTTTTGTGGATCGAATCGAATATCAAATATTTGTTTCTAGTCAAGTCAAATACCAAATCGAATACTTAAAAAGTCGTATATTTGTGAGCGAAATACTAATTAGTAAATTTTTATTTTTAGAGTTATAATTTTAGTTCTATTTGGAAAATACGGCAAGGTTTGATAATCTAGCTAATAAGAGACTATTTGATTGAGTACAGGCTGAGCTGTTAGGCAAAGGGAATATTCAAAACAGGTTCCTATCTTGGCGATGTCACTATAGAGATATTTCACTTGTATAGGGGTCTACGTCACCAATGCTTTTTCGTATTAAGAAACCCGCTCAAAATGGCGACAATTACACTGCCAAAGCTAGGAAAAGCAGACGACGTGAAATATCTCTATAGCAAAAGTGACTTTTTAAGAAGAAAAATTCTTTAAATGACCTTAAAACTAAAAAAACTCGTAGTTATTCGATCGGTTTTGTAAACTATTTGAAATTACAAATAATTTCTATCAATATTTTCGAATATTCACGAACATTTTCATTGTTTATTCGATCGAAGAATCGAATATACGATTTGATATTTGAACGAAATATTTGATATAATCATTAATTATTTCATTTCTACCATGAAAATCGAACTGAATTATGTAGTCCGCTCCAGTGCCGGCCCGAGGCAAGTTTTAGGATGGAGCGAAATTTGAATATGGCACCCCCCTTGCTTTCCCCAATATTTTTTCCCCTGACATGAAAATATGTCAAGCACAGGAACTCAAAAGCTATTTTGGAGTACAAAACCAATTTTTCCAACTATTCTGTTTTTATTGCCAATTCTTGGCGCTAAGTTTATTTCATAAAATTTCAACGCGCATCTATTCGATTGAACAGCAATATCTTTATTTATGATTATCGACTTCTTTGGTTCTAGTACTGCAATTTTTCTAAGAATTAAAATTACATTCATTTCCAATTCTGATAAATGTTTTGTGGATCGAGTCAACAGTAAATGCAGTAAAGTACTGCTCATTCTAGCTACAAATGGTAGAAAAATAATGATACTAGTCAAAATTCAGGGTATAAATGAATACGTTCATGCTTTAACCAAATATTTTGCAAAACCCTACTTAAAGGACCACAGAATCATTTGAAAATTTCTGTCCCAAAATCCAATTAGCTTCTCCCTTTCGACCAATCATATTCTGAAATATATTCAGCCACAACCAGGGTTCGAAAACTAATAACCTGACCCAAAAAGTCCAGTGAGTTTTTTTGACCCACCCACCTCAAAAGGCATACTTAAAAGCCCACTTCAGAAAAAAACCCACTTTCCAATCTCAGATTTTAAATGAAAAACCGAATTTTTCAATGTGCAATGACCACTTTAATATTTTTCTTAGACTGAATTGTATTTTGAATGTGATACAAAATTTACTAAGTTAACTAGCTTGTTTACTTGAAACTTATAAATTGGTACTTCTACCGGTCCTTTGGTTCAACTTTGCAGTATCTGTATACTTACACATATCGTCTAATACAAATATGGAAATTGTTTACTAAAATCAAAAACCCACCCAAATGAAAAAAAAACACAATAAAAACCCAAATGGTTGGGCTTTTTGGAAATAAATAACTTTGGTCACAACGAAAATCAAACGATTCTGTTTCCCTTTAAAATACGCGAGACAAACCTGTTTCGACGCATTCTAGAGGTCCTAAGTTAATTCGAGCTTGGGCGTCTTTCTCTAGCTTGCTAGGTTGCAAGATGAACAATTTGGTGATGCCCAAATCCTCCGGCTGGCTGTATGTTCCTTCGTCCGTCCTCCAGGGTCGGTCAGCGCTGTCACAGTTACACAGCTTATCCGGATTGGCGCAGTTCTTGTCTTTGCCACATTGACATTGCCCCGGCTTGGTGTCACCGACGTGGTAGATTAGTTGACCAAACGACGATACCATCCAGGTGTACGTGTATAACCTGAAATGACGTTGACAGGACAAGAAACCTTTAGAATGAAGCCCTTAGAGGTTCAATTTTAATGCTTTTATTTATAATAGATGGCACCAGCTTAAACATTTTGGCGGGAAGAAGGTAAATACCAACTGATTTATTAAAAAAAAAAACATTTCTAAAAAGCTTTAACACAGGCTGTTTCAAAAGGTTATGTAAAATTTGAAGGAGTTGTAGAGGCTGATTTGAGAAATATGCCTGTTTTTTCCCCATTTTCCTACGATGAGTTAAAAGAGCGCCAGCGAACTTCAAAGTGTGGCCTACTCACCCCTGAAAGTAGGCTGCAACAAGCGCAAAACTAAGCAACATGCACTTAAAATACTGTTTAAGTGTACTTTTTTAAGCTGGTTACCTCGATTTGTTTACAAAGTCCTTTTTTACCTATCACCCTGTATATGAAATGTCAAATCGAGAAAGATTCGTCATAAAAGAAACGCAAAAATAAATTTTATTCGCGGTTATTAGATAAATTAAAATGTTATCGTTTTTTACTCTTAGCGCCATCTGGTAAGGGTTTGGGTATTTAAAAATTAGCCTCTAATGGCGTTGCTGCTGTGAAAGGATCTTCTCCATTATCAAATGTATAACGATCTATTCCGCTGATTTGACGATGAAAAATCTATTAAAATGCTTACCCTAAAGGCGTTAGGTGACATTCGTATTTCAAGTGCTGGGAGCAGTGTTTCGATTGGTCGATTAGAGATTGTAACATTTCCGGAGTGAAATCCCGATACGTGATGTTCATGTAAAAACCCTCCATACCAGCTTTTCGAACTACCTAAAACGACTAGGTCATTACACATGACTAGGGGTTTATATTTTGGGAGAAAACCCACCATTTCTTTGGGCAAGTTATTTTCTACTCTGGTGGCGATACTACCGTCGCCGGGGTCCATGTCGCAGTACACGTGGGCCGGCGGCATTGGCCCGTTACGATCGATGTCAATTTTGTACACGCCAGATTCCCTGTACCCCAGAAGATACAGTTCTTCGCAAGTGCGTTTGTAACTCGCTTTGAACAAGGTAAGAATTGAATTATTGTTCATTCATAAAGTGAGGAAACTGAAGGATTTAACACGCTTACCAAAATGGCAAGTTTCACCAGTGTAGCCGGTGCCGGTGCAATTGCAGGCTTTGGTGCCGTTTTCGACGTAGCAAATACCGCCGTGTTCGCAAGCCCTCGGATTCGAACAAGGATTGACGAAGCGGCAATTGTCCAAAGATAGTTTGCCAATGATGGTGGCGTACGGCGTGAGATCTCGAGGGTCCAGAAAGAGACCGTTAACGTGGATGTCCCTGAGGCAGCCGATGAACTCCGACACTAAGCGAGACGTATCGAACATTGTGAGTTTCCGAAAGTATTTCTTAAACCAGGAAATTGAATATGTATTCACTTGGAATGGAATGTCTAAAGATCAATTGCCACCGTGCTGCTAAATTTCAGACGTAAATCGTATTTTAAAATTCATTTGTTTCTCTACCGTTGCTAATGGAAGACATTTTAAAAATATGGTTTACCAGAAAATGGAACCCCAGGTCGTTCTCACACGGAAGTGAATTTATAATGTTCTTCACGACACTAGTCTAGTTCCGCATAAAATAACGTAAAAGTTAGTGCGGGGTGTCGTTGGGAGTGTGTGGCATCTTGGAGCAACAAACACAAGGAGAATGCAACTAGCCTTTAAACACGCTAACGCACGGTTGTGTACGAATTTTATTGGACGAGCGTCACGAGCCTTTACGCTGAACGTTTTACGGAAAGGGGGGAGACAATTTCCGAATTCACCCCTTCCGACGGCAGCAGGCCCTAAAGCGTCTAACCAATGAAAAATGTACGCAAGAAATTATACGACTTTTGACGGGTTGCGTTCCCCTTGTGTGGGGTGTTGTGTTTGTTGCTCCTAGGTGGCATGAAGTGCTTGCCACCACCCTCCTAAGCATTGTAACCCGGCCACCTGATTTAAAGGCCTTAAAAGTCGCCAGATGACTTGTCCCTAAGGTGTTAGCAGATCTAATTATTATAAATGTTTAAAAAAAGAGGAAATGAGATATTGTGAAATCGTATTCGAGACAAGGCGCGATCGAAAATCTCGACTTTAAACCGTCTTTATGAGAAAAATCAGGGTCCAACATAGTCTGCTTTAGACATTCCTAGTGTATACATAATTCCCTGCTTAAACATTTCCATGATGTTATCCTACCCGTTTGGAAGTCGGTAACGTTGGAGCCAACATTGATGTCTCCGTGGAAGGAAATATCTAAGTGATAATTGGCATTCGTGCTTTGACGGAAATCCACGGTCAACATCATTTTACTGAAATAAAATCACCAGAGTGAGTTGCGTAGACTACAACGAAACCAAATGATATTTACCCCTGGTCATATTCGAAATCAACTTGATGCCACAGATCATCGATTAAGTTCATTCCTTCCGAAAGGTCCCGTTTCACGTTAGGTGACTTCAAATCCGGAATAATGGTAAAGAAGATGGACCCCTTTTGAATCGTCAGCTGAACAATGTAAAGAACCAATATTGAGATGACAGATATAACTAATTCTTATAAACGGGTCAATTTTGGTAATGAACTTTAAACTATACGCTAAACGAAAAACATTCCAGGGTTCGTACACTACCTGGAAAACTTGGAGAAGTTAGGGAATTTGAAAATGATTCCGAAAAGTCAGGGAAAATTCAAGGAATTTGAAAATGGTTTCAAAACATCAAGGAAAAGTCAAGGAATTTGAAAATGGTTTCAAAACATCAAGGAAAAGTCAAGGAATTTGGAAATTATTCCAAAAAGTCAGGGAAAAGTCAGGGAATTGGAAAATGATTCCAAAAAGTCAAGGAAAAGTCAGGGAATTGGAAAATGATTCCAAAAAGTCAGGGAAAAGTCAGGGAATTGGAAAATGATTCCCAAAAGTCAGGGAATTGAAAAATGATTCCCCAAAGTCAGGGAATTGAAAAATGATTCCAAAACATCAAGTTAAAGTGAAAAATGACCCAGAAAAAAACAGGCAAATAATTTTTAAATATGCATTAAAAATACATACTAAATATTTTGCAAGAATTTACCTCAAACCATTCACTTATTCTACAAAAATGGCCAGGAAAAATTTGGCAATTTGGTCAGGGAAAACCTGGAAATGTCACGGAATTTAATCTCGGAAATTTTGTACGAACCCTACATTCTACATTGTTTTCTAGACTTCTTCGTGTTGTTAAAAGTTCACGCAATCAGAGCAGTGGTTTCCCAATATTTTATTAGTGACAATTACCTCCCATATGCCATTCGTGGTCTCGGTGGCGAGACGTCCAGAGGCTAGATAACTGTAGTCCTTGTGCGTTTTGAACTCGACGGACAACGAGAGCGACTTGGGTCTGATGACGCCTTCCTCGCTGACCTTGATGTGGCCGCCGATGGACGAGAAGGTCACAGGCACCACGTTCGATATTTGGCAACCGTACTGAACCGGGACCACACCGTGGTGGCGCACCGTCACGTCCTTTTCGTGCTTCAACGAATAAAGAATGTTCTGATCATTCAAATAGACTTCGCGCATGCAGCCCACGAACATTTTCCTAGTGTTAAAACCTGCAAAACCTGACATTCAAGAAACATGTGTTACTCTTCTAATACTAAGTAAACTAACTCGCCTTGAGATCTGGGCGACAAACCGCCGATGTAAACCTCGGGGTCAAAGTGAAGATGATGGTGGTGACCCGTAACGTTCAACTCCTGAGCGTGGCGATCCAAATGAACCACGACCGTCCGACCATACCGGACAATGGTGACATTATGCCATCTTATCCAATCGGAATGAATAAACGTTACATTTAGAATTACATTTAATCTAGGAGCAACAAACACAGCACCCCACACAAGGAGAACGCAACCCGTTAAAAGACATGGATTTTCTCGCGTACATTTTTCATTGGTTAGACGCTTTAGCGCTTGCTACCGTCGGAAGGGGAAAATTCGGAAATTGTCTTCCCCCTTTCCGTAAAACGTTCAGTGCAAAGGCTCGTCCAATGAAAGTCGTACACAACACTGCGTTAGCGTGTTTAAAGGCTAGCTGCGTTCTCCTTGTGTTTGTTGCTCTTAGATTTAATGGTTTTGTAAAATTACCGTTCGTCATTGAGTCGTTTACCCATGATGGCGGTCAACGGACCATCCCCAAAGTTAATCTCGAAGAATAGCGACCCGTTGATGATATTTAAAATGAGGTAATTGTTGACTGGGTGTTTTCCCGCGCCGAAAAACAATACAGATTCAGATATTACCGTCTATAACATTTGATTTAATAACAACAAGATTGGTAAGAGTCTTTTAAAGCGACAATTGGTACGTCACATTTCTAACTTAAAGGCCTAGTATTTCTTCTGCCTATTTTCCTTTAAGTTTTCTTCCCGCCGCGCAAATATCCTGGTGGTAGGCCAGCCGCATAACACATTGGCCTACCACCAGGATATTTGCGCGGCGGGAAGTAAACTTAATAGGGCTGTGCGAGTAGTGGTTTTAGGCAATCGAGTCGGGTACTGAGTATCTGAAAACTTATTCGTTGAGTGTCGAGTCTGGTAGTATTTTTGTCGAGTCGGGTAATCGAGTACTCGATTAAGCCAAAAATTTCTTTATTCGAGTAGTCGAGTAGTTAAGAAAAACGTTCGAGTACTCGATCGAGTTTTTTTCGGGTAATTTTATTTCATTATTAATAATGGTATTCTTGATTATTCATAACTGTATTATACTTGATAACGAATTTAAAACTTACCAATTCATAGATAAGATGACTGATTAACTCTATTATTAAACATTTAAACTCCTAAATTGATACCTAAATAACCTAAGCGCCGTAACCGCCAAAGCGTCATCCGAATTAAAGGAGATGAAAAGAAATATAGTCATATCAGAGCGTCGCGTTGAAATTATTGCGGTGGAAACGCAAAATTTTGTAAAATACTCGTCGAATAGTCGAGTACCCGAACCTGATGGGGAAAATAATAACCCGACGAATTCAGCAAGGTGGCTTATTCGAGTATTCGAGTACCCGAATATGTAAGTTTTCGATACTCGATAATCGACGAGTATTGCATTTTTCTTAATCGAGTTACGAGTTCGGGTACCCGACATAAAAATATGTCGGGTACTCGCACAGCCCTAAAACTTAAAGGAAAACGGGCACAAGAAATCCTAGGCCTTAAATCTCAAATAAGGCAAAGACATTTTGAACGCGACTGTACACGAAAAGAGGCTTATCGAAGCGTGACTCGTAATTTGAGTGAAATTAGGGAGAGAATAAAAATGGTGTCGTACCTTGAAAGTCATGCTGATTCTGGTGGGCTCCGAATGGACTTTATCCCTCCAATCGAAGACGTGATACGTCAAAAAAGAATTTCCCCTCAGCGTAATAATCGTCAGATCTGAATGAGTAAATGAACTCTAATAATGTGTCTACGTCTTTCGAAACAAACAAGCTCCCTCTAAATTACTATTGAGACAGACTCACAGCAGACTTTAAAAGCTCATTTAAGTCGGAAATAAAATATATGGTTGGGTACAAAATTATGTTTTTTGCTAATGATTTCGGTTTTTGGTTGGTTTTCCTAAATTGTCGCCGTTAAAACAAAACCACGTAACGTGAGATACGTGGTTTTGTAAAAATTGACACATTTAGATTCTACACCGCAATTTACGTATATAACATTAAAAAGATGAATAGGTTGCAATTGAATTTCTTTTTTTAAATCGATAAAACATTTAAACGCATCTTTGATATTCACAACGCATTTCACGCAAAAGCACGTATCTCGCTTATTTATCTGATTTATTAAATTTTGGGAATTGGCAATTTTGGGGGTACAAACAAATCAAGGAGGGTACAATGTAACCCTGGACCCCCCTATTCCGCTGCCACTGAAAACCTAATTTAAGTTAGTTTCATTGCCTGTTTTAAAAACCCAGATAAAGTCGGTGTTATTGCCAGTTTTAAAAAGCTAGTTACAGTCCGTTTAATTGTAAGTTTTGTGAAATGAAATTTAAAGAAACTCGCGGTAAAAATTGGTTTTAAGCGATAGTGTGTCAGTGGTTTGATTTGGTTTGAAAAATTATATTATTAACAGAAGTATATAAGTAGCCATCTTTCGATACTGCTTATGTGATTCTCTACCCTCGATTTCATACATATTTTAATTACAGGGTGTGCAAAAATGTTAAGGAGTTGTAGGGGTGAGTTGAGAAATATGCCTGTTTTTCCCCCATTTTCCTACGATGAGTGAAAAGAGCGCCAGAGAGCTTCAAAGTGTGGCCTACTAGCCCCTGCAAGTAGGCTATAACAAGTGCAAAACCAAGCAGCAGGGACTTTAAATACTGTTTAAGTTTACTTTTTTACGCTGATTACCTCAATGTGTTTACAAAATACTTTTTTTACCTATCACACGAAGCCAAATCTCAATGTCCGCGTTTCCCTGCTGATTGGTTTTGCCCATGTTGCAGCCTACTTCCAGGGACTCTCATAACTCATCGTAGGAAAATGAGAAAAAAACAGGCATACTTCTCAACTCACCCCCTACAACTCCTTCAAATTTTTGCATAACCTTTTGAAATACCCTGTATAGTAACTTACTAAAACTCTCCGAGTTAACTTTTTCACAGAGAGGTATTACCTTCGCCGTGTCAGTCACGGTGTTCGCAGTTGAAATCACGGGGCAAAGTGTTAAAAAGGTGTTCGCAGTTGGCAACCCGAAGCCAAGTGTTACCATTGTGTTTGCAGTTTCCAGAAGCATAGAAAAGGCAACCTTTCTTACCGCTCCAATCTGAGAAACGAAAAGCAGTATAGCAGTCGCCTTGGGTGTGTTGCGTTGGGGGTGTTTGTATTAATAATTACGATTTTTAGACGTTAAAGATAAACCGAGTGCCAAGGGTTACGAAAAACGCCTCAAAGTCCAAATGGCACGGCTTTCATCAGCTGTTTACGATATACATATCTTATTGTCGAGGTCAATAGTATCGATTGCGATTCGAACCTGCAGCGTTGGCGAGAGTCAGCCAGACTTGATTAAACCACCCTGGTTTAAACTGGTTTTAACCAGTGGCGTAGCTAAGACCCGCGAGGCCCCCCCGCAAAACAATATTCGGAATTTTATCCGGTATCTAGTATATACTTTGATATGAAATTAGGGGGCCCCTAAAGCTCCGGGGCCCCCCGCACTGCGGGGGCCTTATCTACGCCACTGGTTTTAACAACCGTATAAAATCCACGGTTAAAACCCTTTTTTTATTAAAAAAAATGAAAAATTAATTAAAAGCATTGAAAAAACTAAAACTTAACCCTCACTTTTGGTCGCAAGTAATGAGGGCTAGATATAAGCAATTAGGGGATCTTCAATTTCATTTTGCTCGTAAAAATACGCCGCCATGTTAGGGTACTAAAGCGGGTAAATAAGTCTGCTATACCTCACAATATAACGGTACTGTCACTCGCAAAAGCCTAATTTTGAAATCGGGTAATTTGAGCAATGAGGGCTAGATATAAGCAATTTGAGCATTTTTTATTAATGATTTTAACCAGTTTAAGCCACCGGTTACAACTGGATTTAACCATACTGGATTTTAAAATTTAAAAAAAGCTGGTTTTTTACCAACCCTACGAACCTGGCTCACGTGCGTGGCAGGCGCGTGTTCAATTATTGAACCACCGAAACTTGTCACTCTGTAGATAAATTCTGGAATACGAAACGGAAAAAAAATAATTTTGGGTGGAAAAGAATACATTCGTGCCGGCCGAGAATCGAAACCGGTTCTATCGGATGGTAGGCCACTATTTTACGACTGAACCACCAATAGGCCGATAAAAATATTATCCTAAGAGGAGACTTCCCATCAGTACTTCCCCCGCGTAAACCTGCGAAAAAGAGGATTTCTCCCAGGGGTCGGACATTTACCAAAATCCCGTACACTTTGTCTAAAATAGCGAAATCTTTTAACTCTCTCTATGGTAAATTAACATTGGAATCCCAAAATTACTTCAAAAAGTAATGATAAAATCGCCAAAATCTCTACGAAATCCCGAAATCCCATACAAAATAATGGCAAGTGTCCGACCCCTCGGATTTCTCTGATTGGTCGGAATTTACGGGCAACTTCGACGATTTTTTTTGCAGTCTAACGAATTTGCAATTCGCGAATCGGCAAGTTTGAAGCGATGGATTCTCCAAAGAAAAGGTTTTTTTAATGTTTTTGATAAATGTAAATTAAATAGCATTTAAATAAAACAGCAAACAGATCCTCCAATTCCAATTAGACGATACATTTTATATTTTTAACTTATAATTTACGTGTGAATCATAAGAAACGTTCGCGTAAGGCCACGATTCTCGCTAAGGCTTATGTTTCCCACAAAAATACTGCAGCAGACGAAATTTGTTTTTAACGTTTTTTATAGTTTTGATATCTGTACATAGATGGCGCTGCTGTTGAACATACGTCACAGACTGACTTCCCCTTCCTACCCCCTTTCCGAATTCCTCTAGTAGTGACGGAAAGAGAACAACTTAGGCGAAATATTTTTATCGGCCTATTTAGAATCATTTCTGGAATAGAAGCGCATGTAATCAAAAAATACGTTTTCGACTGATAATCGAAATCGGGACTTTAGATTGATAGTCTTGTGTACAGTGTTTTACAACCCAACCACCGCCACCTCGATTGGTAATAAGAAATTTATAGGCATAAGAATTAATTTAATATACACGAAAAAGAAACTTAATCTTAGCAAAGAGTATAAAAACTACGTAACCTAGAGATATAATGACGGTCGAAAGCAGTAAAAGAAGTTGTAGCAACCGGGGGGAAGGCACTCAGTTAATTTGCACTTCAAATTTCGGTACCGCAGCGCCACTACGGCAGTATTTAGTACAATAAATAATAAAACCGGAGAAAAATGGCAGTTACGGTGTTGCGGAGGTGCTAAATTTGGAATTTCGGATATTTAATTGTCTAATATCTGTCAATTCAAAAAAGTGACAGTAATTGGTTACTGTTTCGTGATTTTTTTAGTTAGAATTTGTGGATTCGTTGTTTCGGTGTTTATTTTCAAAAAGTGAAGAATAAGGCGTTTGTTCTCTAACGGTGCCAAGTCCTAAAGGTAACCAATTCCTTAAGGAATTTTCAAGAATGTTGAACTAAATCAAAATGATTGCCACTTAAAACTGCCGTAGTGGCGCTGCGGTACCGAAATTTGAAGTGCAAATTCACTGAGTGACTTCACCCCCGGTTGCTACAACTTCCTTTACTGCTTTCGACCGTCATTATATCTCTAGGTTACGTAGTTTTTATACTCTTTGATGTTAGGTGGAAAAGAATACATTCCTGCCGTTTCTATTGCAGATGTTTTCGCAAAAGCTCGCATTAAACTAGTAGACGATGCATGTACATAAATAAAGTCCGAGAGAGTTCGAAGCTTGATGAAAAAAAAATAGCATTTTGATTTCCCAACTTGTTTTACAGTTTATATCATTAGGCAAATAAAAAACACCTTATAATTTTAGCCGTGACGCTGTGTATAAATTCACGGTTTGGCTGGAAAATTATCGCCCATTGAGATCTCAGTCGAGCTGGCGAAGGTACGTTTCATTTGAATGACCTTGATTGATATTTCTCTCGTAAGATACCAATTTTAACTTCTGTTATTAAATAGAATTAATTAACTTTCTTAAGGGGCCGAGATCTTTATTTTTATAATTAAACGAACCGAAAGAAAAAATATGCTCCCGAACATTTTTGACGAGTGGAAATTAAAACTTGACAAGATAATGTTCCCAACCCACGCTCTGTTCTTAAAAAGACCACTGATTCAACCTAAATTTATTTTCCTCGCTGTCATGGATTCGAACGTGATTCTCAGCGGGTTTTATTTCCAAAGTTTAACCTTCGTTTTGACCCCTATTAACGCGGTAATATGGTATGCAATTCAGAGACAAATGTATTACACCTATTCTTAAGGAATCAAAGAGAGCGAATCTTCCATTTGATGTACTCAAATTTTGAAATATAAAAATCGACCCGAGGTGATTTCCACCGATTTTGTTTAAATTCGGTGGATAAGTAGAACCTTTTTGTAACTTGAAATTTCCCAAAAAGGAAAAGTTTCAACGGGCGTTAGTTTTGCCAGGGCAACCAAATATGTTTTTGAGTACTTAAAAGCTACTTTTCTTTATGGAAATTAACATGGAGAAATCGCAGATTTTAGGGTCTCCTATTTGAAAAAATTGTACATTGGGTAAATTCAGGTTAATTTGGGTAAATGCGTGTAATTTTAAAATAACTAAATAAGCAAATTGGGTAAATAAAAGTAAATGAATGTTTAAAAATGGGTAAATGCATGTACATTTCGGTAAATATTAGTAAAATGTGTAAATTAGGTAAATGCAAGTAAAATCGTTTATTCCCATTCGACCGAATCCCATTCGAACGAAAGAATTTTAAAATGTAGCCCAATTGGCGGGGTGATTTGGTATTTTATTTATAAGGTATGTACTATCGAAGATCCATGTTTAGGTTAGGTTAGGTTAGGTTAGGTTAGAGTTGGTTAAGTTTACTATTTCAGTTTTGGTTCAGTTACTTTTCTTGACTAGGTGAAGATAAAAATATAATTCATGCTCATTCCATTTTATTTTCCGCTCCATTGCAAACGACTTCAGTAACTAAATTGAAAACATAGCAAAAGCCAATTTATATAGCAGCGTTCGGTCGAATGGGACACATAAAAACCGCACGTTTCGGCGGAATTCGGTCGAATGGGACACCTCAAAAACCGCCTTCGGTCGAATGGGATTTCGGTCGAATGGGACTAAAGCAGTAAAATTTGTAAATTAGGTAAATGCAAGTAAAATGTGTAAATTAGGTAAATGCAAGTAAAATGTGTAAATTAGGTATATATTAGTAAAATGTGTAAATTGGGTATATATTAGTAAAATGTGTAAATTATGTATATATTAGTAAAATGTGTAAATTAGGCATATATTAGTAAAATGTGTAAATTGGGTAAATTCAATTAAAATGTGTAAATTAGGTAAATGCAAGTAAAATGTGTAAATTAGGTATATATTAGTAAAATGTGTAAATTAGGTATATATTAGTAAAATGTGTAAATTAGGTATATATTAGTAAAATGTGTAAATTAGGTATATATTAGTAAAATGTGTAAATTAGGTATATATTAGTAAAATGTGTAAATTAGGTATATATTAGTAAAATTTGTAAATTAGGTATATATTAGTAAAATGTGTAAATTAGGTATATATTAGTAAAATGTGTAAATTAGGTATATATTAGTAAAATGTGTAAATTAGGTATATATTAGTAAAATGTGTAAATTAGGTATATATTAGTAAAATGTGTAAATTAGGTATATATTAGTAAATGTGTAAATTAGGTATATATTAGTAAATGTGTAATTTAGGTAAATGCAAGTAAAATGTGTAAATTAGGTAAATGCCAGTAAAATTGACTAAATTTTGGTTATGGAAGTAAAATTGGTAAATGCCATGAAATTGGATAAATTTGGGTAAACTCAAGTAAAGTGGCTAGATTTAGGTAAATGGCAAAACTAAAGCCTGTCGAAACTTTTCCCTTTGGGAAATTTGAAGTTACGTAAAGGTCTACTTATCCCCAGAATTTAAACAAAATCGGTGAAAATCACCTCGGGTCGTCTCCATGTAAGTTTTAAATATCAATCTGTGAACGGAGAAATTTAAGATAACAGATTCAACCTTAATAATGTTACACGAGAGGGGGAAGGAAAAACGTCACCGAAGTGCCCTTCAATCGCCTCCGAAAAAGTCAGTTTTAGGCAACCAATGAGATACCTCGTGAGGGCGATTAAATTCGTCTCAGCCGTCAACATAGTCATTCTTTCCAAGCATAAATAAATACAGGGCGTTTCAAAAGGTGATGCAAAAATTTGAAGGAGTTGTCGGGGGTGAGTTGAGAAGTATGCCGGTTTTTTCCCATTTTCCTACGATGAGTGCAAAGAGCGCCAGAGAGCTTCAAAGTGTGGCCTACTAGCCCCTGGGAGTAGGCTGCGACCAGCGCAACACCAAGCAGCAGGGACTTTAAATACTGTTTAAGTTTACTTTTTTTTACGCTGATTACCTCGATTTATTTACAAAGTACTTTTTTCGCCTATCACACGAACTCAAAACTTAATGTTCGTGTTTCCCTGCTGTTGGGTTTGCGCTTGTTGTAGCCTACTTCCAGGGGCTAGTAGGCCATACTTTAAAGCTCTCTGGCGCTCTTTTAACTCATCGTAGGAAAATGGTGATAAATCAGGCATACTTCTCAACTCACCCCCTACAACTCCTACAGATTTTTGCATCACCTTTTGAAACACCCTGTATATTAATATATTCTTAAAAGGGGTAACAGTTAAGGCTGTAACCAAGCGCGCGCTAAGAAAAAAATGCAAAGATGTGTCCTACACCCACGCGAGTTAAATGTGATGTGAAATATAAAAAAGTTCGTTTAAGAATAACTTATGACGCTTTTCAAGACTAACATAATTTTAATGTACAGTTTACGAAGCGTGCCAATCCGCGAGAGCCACTTTACATTAATACTTTAAATATTTAATTCTGTCGATGATGCAAAGACGATCAGACGTAGGTCGGAAGTCTATCAAAAATGTGTGGTCGTAATGGAAATGTCTTTTAGTAAAACTTTATCATGCGGAAGATAGGTGAACTGACATACTTATATGGAACGTGATATAAATTCGTAATAATATTTAATAATATAATATTAATAAAAGTTTAATGTTCTAACCTTACGCTAGTATAATATAAACTAAATCATAAAGACACAAAAATTATTGTGTAAGTAAAATATTTTATTTCAAAGTAAAATTTTAAAAACATATCGTCGACTAGTTTCGGTAGTGTCAACGCCATTATCAAGACTAACTTAAATATTTTACTTACGCAATAACTTCATAATATAATAAAGTATAATATAATATTATAATACTTAAACCAGGGGCGTAGGAATATTGCTGGGAGGGGCAACTAATGTGATTGCCCCCTCCAACTTTTTGGTCAGTTGAAATCTTCAAAAGGCTCAAATTCTCATTTTAGAAACATATAGAGCTTATAGAACCTCAACTGTGTTTAAATTTCAGTCTTTTCCCGCCAATTTACATAGTGGTAAAAAGCTACACTCCATTAAAAATTCAAAATAATTCTACAGACCCCTTTTCGTTTCTCTTTGCCCCCTCCAACTTCTAGAACGTTCGTACGCCCCTGACTTATACTGTTTATTACGAATTCACGAAACTATTATATTTGTCAATAAAAGAGCTAATTGGAAAAGCAGTCAATTAAAACTACGCCTATAGTTAGCTTCGCTTCAGTATTGGGTCGCTTGAGAAAATGTGGATTTAAATATTGACTCGATTTCCAGGTGAAATTAAGAAAATGCGAAACCAAACGTGCCTCCGCTCTTAATGCGGAAAAGTCTAAATAGTCTAGCGTGATTATCCGTGTAACGACCCTAATTCAAACACTGATAAAACTACTTTTCAAAGCCTGCAAGTATAATCTGCTAAGTAGGTCTATGTTAGAAAATTCCAGATTACGCGAAAACCAGAGGGGGGTCAAGAAAAGAAGGGGCGATTAATTTTAACAAACTATTAGACACGCCAAGGGCGTTAAACTCAGATTATTTATCCCAGTCATTATCGGGCATTTGTTTGAACAGGTGTACAGTCTGGCGCAAACAAGGATATGAAATGCGGGCAAGCCTACTTACTGGCGGTACCGCAAATTTCGTTCTCGTGCTTGGTCCCGAAGCAGTCGCAACTAGTCGAGACGTAATGGTTGATACAACGACCTTTGTTTTGGCACGCATCTTGCTTCTTGCACTGATCCAGACACCCTTGATCCAAATGGCTGTGGTTGCCCAGTTTGACCGGCCCCAAGGGTAGGTTGGAGTGACTGAAACGGACATCCCTCATGCAACCTACGAATCGGACGTAATTGTACTGTTGGTTCCAGACGGGATTCTCCTTGTCCATTCCTGATAATGTAAAAAATTTATGACGCAATTAGTGAAAACTATCAGATGCACTATTGGCCACATTAGTGTTGCACTAGTGGAAACTATTGGCTTAATTAGTGAAACACTAGTGGGAACTATTGGCTCCATTAGTGCTACACTAGTGGGAACTATTGGCTCCATTAGTGCTACACTAGTGGAAACTATTGGCTTGATTAGTGAAACACTAGTGGAAACTATTGGGTCCATTAGTGCAACACTAGTGGAAACTATTGGCTCCATTAGTGCTACACTAGTGGGAATAATTGGCTCCTTTAGTGCTACACTAGTGGGAACTATTGGCTCCATTAGTGCTACACTAGTGAAAACTATGGGATCCATTGGTGCTAAACTAGTGGAAACTATGGGATCCATTGGTGCTAAACTAGTGAAAACTATGGGATCCATTGGTGCTAAACTAGTGGAAACTATGGGATCCATTGGTGCTAAACTAGTGGAAACTATGGGCTCCCTTGGTGCTACATTAGTGGAAACTATTGGCTCCCTTGGTGCTACATTAGTGGAAACTATTGGCTCCCTTGGTGCTACACTAGTGGAAACTATTGAATCCCTTGGTGCTACACTAATGGAAACTATTGGCTCCATTGGTGCTACACTAGTGGAAACTATTGGCTCTATTGGTGCTACACTAGTGAAAACTATTGACTACATTGGTGCTAAACTAAAGGAAACTATTGGCTCCATTGGTGCTACACTAGTTGAAACTATTGGATCCATGAGTGCTACACTTTCAGATTGTATTTTCCTGAGAATAGACTATTGGCGCAAAGTGTAGGACCAAAATACCTACACTGAAAAATATTCATCAATGTATTTGAAAATTATAAATCTGTGTTATTCTAGTGGTACACCTTTTGGGCAGTGAACCATCCAACTCAAAAAGAGGGGGAAAAAGTGTTTTGCATTTTTAACAATTTTAAACTATTCAGTTTTTTGAAAATTAGTTTTACCTTTTACAAAATTTGAACTATTATATCTTAGCTATTAACGAAACGCAAAACAAAATAAATTAATTTGCTGAAAGTACATTATTTCCAACCAAAATTAGACCAAAATAAATTTAAACCAAGCCTTGGCTATAATTACAGTGAAAATTAAAAATAATACTAAACGTAAAGTGTAGTAATACCATAAGTGTATAATATTTTTACATAAGTGTGACACTTCCTATTCTTCAAATGCAAAAGTTTAATTGACATTTTTCGTTGCCATGGCAAACCCGTTGCCCATTGAATAAAATCCCTTTAAGATTTTTCAAGTTACATGAAGGTCTACCAATCCCCAGAGTTTGAACAAAATCGGTGTGTAACACCTCGGGTAGTCTCCTTGTCAGTAAAATATTCCCCAAAATGACAAACTTATGGAACAATATTATAGAATTATGGTAATACACAACGCTTTCGAACACACTGACGATTGGCCAATATATTTAATTTGTACGCACCTCCGAAATAAAGGAAAGAAAACGTAGGCGTGGTTTTCATCCCATAGAAAGGATGTTCTCCCAACGACTTCAGGAACATCACCTCCTCCGTCCCGTCTACTCTTATTTTCAGCTCTCCGATTTCTGGGTTTATAAATATGTGCACGTTATGCCACTTATCGGTATTCAAACCTGTACGAGAGAAATAAAGCAATGGTTATCAATAGTTAGAAATTTATCAATATATAAATCAGATTTTTTTACTTTAATAAAGTTTTTATTTTATGGATTTTGAAAAAATTTATTAATAATTTGATTAAATACGCGAAAACGTAGATAAGTCCATAATTAAAAGGGATAATATAGCTTAATCCTAAACAAATTTGAAGAAATTAAAAAACTTACTAATAACTCGTACCAATAGGTCTTCGAGCAAACAAAAAACGCGAAACTCGGATCAAATAGATCTTCGAGTAATAAACTAAATTAAAATAATAATAATAATAATAATAATAATAATAATAATAATAATAATAATAATACTAATTTGAGTGCGGTAATAATGTACACTCAAATATAAATTAATCTTAAATAAATTTAACCAGTACTTGTAATTTAGTTGGCTCTGAATGGATTACTTTTGTAATGTATGACTTTATTTAAAAGTAATTCAATATAAATCTCTTTTTAAATAACTGATTTAAACCTGGGTGCGGTAATAATGTACACTAAAAGTGAAATTAATCTTAAATAAATTTTATTAGTACTTGTAATTTAGTTGGCTCTGAATGGGTTACCTTTGTAATGTATGGCTTATTTTAAAAGTAATTCGATATAAATCTCTTTTTAAATAACTGATTTAAACCAAATTGCTTTTTCAATGAAATTATTTCAAATAGTGGTTTAAATCACTGATTGAAATCAAAAAGATCTAAATCGAGTATTAAATCACTGAATGAAATCAAAAAGATTTAAATCGAGTATTAAATCACTGAATGAAATGAAACAGATTTAAATAGCGTATAAAATCATTGATTTAAATAACCTTTTAAATGGCTATGAATCAATAAGGTAGTAATAAAAACTAAAACGGCAGTAAAAAATGGAAATAAATAGAATAAGCAGTAGATAAACTAGATTTAAAAAATTGTAAATTATTTCAAAGTAGTTGCAAAATGAATTTGGCAGTTTGAATTGGAAACTAGCAGTCATATTTTTTAAGCAATTTTTTAAAATTTTCTATTTAAATTAAATAACAAATTTAATCAGTTTAGTATTTAACATGTTTTCGGGATAGCGGTTATTAAAGGATATGCAATTTTTCTGTTGAGTCAAAACAAATTGCAATTGGTCAAAGACGGAAAAGAGGTCAACCGAAAGGTATAAAAAAAGGATTGATTGTTGAAAACATAATTTTTAAATTTTAACAGACCGATACATTTTTATAAATTATCTATTCATTTTTTTAAATGCTTTGCGCCCAACTGCCAAATTTCTTTTATTTTCTGTTATATAGCCGACTGCTGTTTTTATTTATTAATTTACTTCTCAAAATTTTTTTTTAACTGCCAAATTAAATATTTACGCTTTTAAATCCTTAATTTGAATCAAAACCATTTAATTTTCATTCTAATCTCTAGATTTCAATCAAAATAATTTAAATAACATTGTAGTCTTAATTTAAATCAGAACCATTTAAATAACATTCTAATCTCTTGATTTCAATCAAAATAATTTAAATAACATTGTAGTCTTAATTTAAATCAGAACCATTTAAATATCATTTTCATCTCTAGATTTCAATCAAAATAATTTAAATAACATTGTAGTCTTAATTTAAATCAGAAAAATTTAAATAACATTCTAATCTCTTGATTTCCATCAAAATAATTTAAATAACATTGTAAAGTCTTAATTTAAATCAAAACCATTGAAATCAAGAGTTTAAAATGTTAAATCAAACCATTTAAATAACAATCTAAACTCTTGATTGAAATCAAAATCATTTAAATAAAAAATTAAACTCTGGATTTAAATCAAGAGTTTAAAATGTTAAATCAAAACCATGTTTATAACAATTTAAATTCTTGATTGAAATCAAAACCATTTAAATAACAATTTAAACTCTTGATTGAAATCAAAACCATTTAAATAACAATTTAAACTCTTGATTGAAATCAAAACCATTTAAATAACAATTTAAACTCTTGATTTAAATCAAAACCATTTAAATAACAATTTAAACTCTTGATTGAAATCAAAACCATTTAAATAACAATTTAAACTCTTGATTCAAATCAAAACCATTTAAATAACAATTGAAACTCTTGATTTAAATCAAAACCATTTAAATAACAATTGAAACTCTTGATTGAAATCAAAACCATTTAAATAACAATTGAAACTCTTGATTGAAATCAAAACCATTTAAATAACAATTGAAACTCTTGTATGAAATCAGACCACCCTGGTACAAACCGACCTTTGCCGACGCTGAACGATTCGACGTCCCTTCCGTCCTGGTAAAATATGTGGATGATCTTGATCTGGCCATTGTCCAGCATCAAGTACAACTCGTATGTCGAGTTGAGCGGTAAGTTTTTGATGCCGTGATAAAGCAGTAAGCCTTGAGGATGCTCCGTCCTGAAATGAAAGGACACTTGTCGCTGGTGGGACAGAGGCCATTCGGGCTCCACGTTGAAGAACGACTTTGGGTTGGCGAAAGTGAACGTTTCGTTGGAGAATTTTTTGGCGGTCGCGCACGCGCAGATCAAGACTAGCAAGGACACTGTAGGAACGGACATTAACCCGGGCATGGTTGAGACCAAATCTGAAAAAAATAAAATTATCTAATTTTATTGTCGTTCGTCAAACACGATTATTCGCGTAACATTAAAAAAATGGAAAAATGGGAGAAAGTGGAATCCACCGAAACGAGTTATCTATATTATAGCACGCCTGAGGGTCTGATCACTCCACGTAATCGGTGTACACGCTTGTCATAATCTCGATGTAATCTGCATACTCTATGTAATCGGTGTACACCCTTTCCGTAATAAGTACCTAATTTCGACGTAATTGGCGTACTCCACGTAATCTCGACATACTCCACGTACTTTTTACGTAATCTTCGTGTAATTCGCGTACTATTCGCGTAATCTTCGTGTACTATTCGCGTAATCGTCGTGTACTTCGCGTACTATTCGCGTAATCGTCGTGTACTTCGCGTTATCTTCGTATACTTGGCATACTATTCGCGTAATCTTCACTTACTTTTCGAGTAACCTTGGCGTACTTTTCGCGTAATCTTCGTGTGCTCCGCGTACTATTGGCGTAATCTGTACTTAGTTTTCGAGTAACCTCGGTGTACTATTCGCGTAATCTTCGTGTAATTAGCGTACTATTCGCGTTATTTTCGTATACTTAGCAAACTATTTGCGTTATCTGTACTTACTTTTCGAGTAACCTTGGCGTACGTTTGGCGTAATCTTCGTGTACTTCACGTAATCTTTACTTACTTTTCGAGTAACCTCAGCGTACTTTTGGCGTAAGCTCATGGTACTCTTTGCGTTATTTGCTTACTTAACGTAATATCGACGTACTCTCTGTAATCGTCGCTTAATTGCGACATACTAATCGTAATCTATGCGTAAACTTAACGTCCTCCATGGAATTTTAGCGTGCTCCGAGTACCCTTAGAGTACTCCGTTTATTTTTGGCGTACTGCCGGATTACGTAATCGGTGTACGGACAAAGTTTAAGTGATCAGACCCTCAAGCAAAACCTTCTAAAAAGCAGCTTTTTAGAAGAAAGACTTTTCGCGTTACGTACTCCCACGTTTTATCGCGCGTGGGAAAAAAGAACAAGGGGAAATAAGTAAATTACGAACATTACCCGACCGCTTTAAACATCAACCGTAAATAAATTCGAAAAATTACGAAGAAAAGAAGATAAAAACAAAGAGCTAAATCATCTCTGCCTCGAAACCTGTTTCTTTTCGAGAGTCGTAACCATACAGAACGAAACGTCTTGAAATCGCGAGCAGGTGATATTCTTCTCCGGCCGGTAGAGCACCGCTTGGGAAAAGAAAACACAAATTCGTGTATTGTAAGAATCGTGTCCGCTCGACTTCGTTATGATTGCGGGGCTAAGCGGCTATGCAAAATTTCTCTATTATTAAATTTAGCGTGTTGAGTATTAAGCGCGATCTTCCCATTAAAGGAAAATCGCGCTCGATACGGCTGATTTCTTACACCAAGAATCTTTTCGGATGAACAGAGAAGGCGCGAATAGTACCCTGTTAGTCTCGTGATTCCCCGGAAGAAAAACCACGCCCCTACACTCTTAAAACAAAAGGTGTATTTTCTTGTCCCATATTTAACACCTTAACAGGTTTATAAAGGATGTTATTCTACACATTAAAAAGCAGTTTTCCTGCTAGGGTGTTTATTTACACTGTTTGGGATGCTTAGGTCCTCCGTTTTGGTAACTTTGTTATACAGTTTGTGGTATAAACCTATTCCCTTCAGGGTACAAGACTACTCCTTTTAGGGTACCAAACGACTCCCTTCAGGGTGCTACAATACTCCCTTTAAAGTGTTAAAATACTCCTTTTAGGGTACTAAACTACTGCCTTAAGGGAGCTACACAATTACGAGGTGTTAAATCACTCAATTTACGGGGTAATATAACACCCTTTATACACCTTTTCAAGTTTTTAATTTGGGACAATAAAAATCCCTTTAGATCGTTTAAATTAACATTAAAAAGGGTTTTTTTACAGATATTACACCCTTAATATACCATTAAAACACCCTTTTTTTAAGAGTGTACGCCTTTCTTCTAGTAAACTTTCCCCCTTTTTGCCGATAAGGGGGGAAGTTACTGCGGTACGATAGCAGGCTATCTCTCGGTGTAGGCGGATAATATTTCCCGGGCATCATGAAAACAGAGGTTACAGTTGGGGAAACATATTCTCTGTTAAGCTAAATAAATTCTTGTTTATCTAAATGGAAAAGCCTCAAAATGAACGGTTTTTAGGGGCACCTTTAAAAGAGAGGCTATAAGCACTTGCTAAGAATTTGTAAACCGATGCGTATGATAATGAGGACAGCTTTTGGTAATGTTAAATCTTTAATCAGTTACGTAATCACGGATGAATGTACACAGGCTAGTATTACAACTATAATTGAGGGGGAAGTAACTTAAGTAATCAGGTGAACACATCGTTGGTAATCACAGGAAATCTCCCGAGAAGCATGCCACTTCGAAATATAATCTTTATTTCGTGTATAAATTAATTTCAGTTCCAAGGGGTAGACTTGGTTTTACAAGCAACTAGCGCCACTTACCACTAAGTTCTAAAAATTAACGATATTTATCCAATATTTCTAAAAATTTACGATATTTATCCAATATTTCTAAAAATTAACGATATTTATCCAATATTTTTCAAAATTTACGATATTTATCCAATATTTCTAAAAATTAACGATATTTATCCAATATTTTTCAAAATTAACGATATTTATCCAAAATTTCTAAAAATTAACGATATTTATCCAATATTTTCAAAATTAACGATATTTATCCAATATTTCTAAAAATTAACGATATTTATCCAATATTTTTCAAAATTAACGAAATTTATCCAATATTTTTCAAAATTAACGATATCCATCCAATATTTTTCAAAATTAACGATATCCATACAATAATTTTCAAAATTAACGATATTTAAGATATCTATCCAATATTTCTCAAAATTAACGATATTTAAGATATCTATCCAATATTTCTCAAAATTAACGATATTTAAGATATTACTGAATTTCCGATATTTCTGAATATTTCCGATGTTTCGAACATAAGAAGAAATATTATCAATAGTAATATATACCTTCAGATTATCCAAGATTTCTAATATTTCTCCAGATACGTATCCCAATATAATATTATTTTCCAGATTTCCAAATTTAATATTATTCTCCGGATTTCCAAATTTAATATTATTCTCCGGATTTCACAATTTAATATTATTCTCCAGATTTCCATATTTAATATTAATCTCCAAATTTTCCATTTTAATATTATTATCCAGATTACCCAATTTAATATTATTCTCCAGATTTCCCAATTTAATATTAATTTCTAGATTTCCCAATTCCATATTATTCTCGAGATTTCCCAATTTAATATTATTCTCCAAATTTCCCAATTTCATATTATTCTTTAGTTTTCTCAATTTCCTATATTTCTTGAAATTTCTAGAAATAATTATTTTGTTTTTCCTTAAGATTTCAAAATAAAAAAAAAAATTTGAGAATGCAGTAAAAATCAGCGAATGATTATGGGTTATCAGCTCTATAATCACCGAATATTTTTTAGAAATTTCTGGAAATCGTAGAATGTTTCTTGAAATTTAGAAATCAGATTTACCCTCTCGACCAAAGTAAATAATGCTATTGCTAGCAAATACGCCGATTTGGATTTGCCTCTTTTATCCCCCCAAAAGCGCTACATTGACGTTAGAAAGTGGCGGTGAACGGCTGACCTTCAAGTACCGGAAATTTAAAATCAAAAGAGGCGCCTCAACGGTTAACCCATAAAACGTTTCCGAGAAAACATCGATGAAAATAATGCGAATTGCCAGTGGCGAGGTTGCGATAAATAAACGTGCGCAGACTGTAACTTAATCGAATGGATATCTGGAGGGACTTAAGACCTATTCACACTAGCGAACATTTTTGAACAACTTTGTTGTTTAGGGACGTTTTCCACCAGTGTTCCAGATAAAAAATAGTGTGAAAAATAATATATATTACCGGTCCGGATAAATATGCGATTACTGGTCAAAGTGGGAAATAGTGGACCATATATTTATTTTTGAAACATACGTTAAAATTATATCATGTGTTGCATATTATCACATTTAATTTATATAATCACATACCATAAAGATATTTTCATGAATAATAATAATAATAATAATAATAATAATAATAATAATAATAATAATAATAATAATAATAATAATAATAATAATAATAATAATAATAATAATAATAATAATAATCAGCTATGCTAATACCCAATGCACCACCTTAGGCCTAAGTCATCAATCGACTTTTAAAGCCATTAATTCAGATGGCCGGGGTTAAATGAAACCTTGTTCACAGGATATGATGTAGATTACGTCACTTCCAACTTAGTGACGAAAACACGGATTCAAACTGGCTTTGGAAATCTATCACAAGATTTTGTTTCCATGGTAACCTTTTCAATGGCACAAGCAAAATAAGAATTACCACCGGTGTAGTAGGCTGTTGATACGCTTGGAGCACCTGTATATAAATTTCTGACCACATGTACCGTTCATTATTTGTATGTTGCGTGTGAAAATCACAAGGAGACTACCCGAGGTGTAACACACCGATTTTGTTTAAAATCGGGTGTTTGGTAGACCTTCATGTAACTTGAAAAACCTCGAAGGGAAATGTATCCATAGGCAACCGTTTTGCCATGGCAACCAAAAATTATTTTGACAACACAAAAAGGAAATTTTCCCATTGAATATAACATGGGAATCTGACCAATTTTAAGGGTACCCTCTGTAAAAATTTAATCAATTTCGAACTTTTTCATTATTTTTTATTTATATTTTCAATTTTTAGCATTTTCAAATTTTTTAACATTTTAAAATCTATCAGATTCCCATATTATTTTGCATAGGAAAAATTCAATTTTTTGTTGTCCAAAACATTTTTGGTTTCCATGGCAAAACGGTTGCCTATGGAGACATTTCCCTTTGGGGTTTTTCAAGTTACATGAAGGTCTATAAAACACCCGAGTTTAAACAAAATCGGTGTGTTACACCTCGGGTAGTCTCCTTGTCAGTCTCATTGAAATGTTTTCCATTTGGAAATGCCATTTAGCGGCATACTTATATGGGATATTATGTTACATCTGATTATGTATCACGGATTCAGATTACAGACATTTCATTCCAAATTGTACTTTTTAAACTATTTTTTGTTGATTTATGGGATCGAATTAAAGTATAATGTTACTACTCGAAAATAAAATTTTTTGAAATTTCAGTCAAACTAGTTGTTTGGGCTTTTTATACGTAATTTTCCTTTATTATTCATGATTTGCCACGTGTTTCCATATTTTACACCAATTACCACCTACTTTAGGCCACTGACCAGAACGTTTATGAAAAATGTTACTCGTAATTCTTAAGATAAATATGTAAATATTTTTATTAAAATTTAAAATATTTGGAGCCTTGGCAATAACGCATTGTAGACAGACTTGAAAATAGGGGTAATCATTTACTCTCAAAACCAATGCTAAGACCATCCAAATACATCTTACATTAGGGGTCGAGAGTTCACCAGGACCCCCAATTTAAATGAGAAACGTTCATAGAAAATTTTAGTGTTGTAAGTCGGAAAATTTTCCGTATTTTTCCGGAAAAAATAAAAAAGTTTTCATTCCATGATTAGTAAAATATATTGATTGCAAACTTAAATAAAGTAGCATTTTAGCATAATTTTTTCGAATCTAAATGTAAAACTAACCTCTAACAATGTAACACTATTAATGTTTTGTAGTGTGTTTACTGATATTAGACATTTTATATCGATAAAAAGCTAAAAACATTAAAAACCCTTAAAAGTAATTTATATTTCAATTTTTTATTTTAACTATTTGCAGAAAAATTTCCACAATTCGGAAAATTTTCTGCAAATATTTCCACATTTTATTTTTCCGGAAAATTAACGACACTAGAAAATTGTCAAATATATTTCGATATATAAACCCAATTATTTTCATAATATAATTTTTTAATATCCAAGCCCGTTTCACTCCTACACGGGTCAAATATTCCCACGAAAGATAGACTGGGGGGGGGGAGGTCAGTAGGTTCGAAGAACCCCCAGTATAAATATAATTAGGTGTAAGTGTGTTCCCACGTGTAATATTCTCTAGTTATAATGTTTTTATTAATACATTTGTTCGGAAAAATATATGCTTTAAAATTCAAAATAAAAACGTGCGACTCGCGAGACAAAATATTGAAAGGGGTGAAATAAAAAGTAAAAGTTAGGATTTTAAAGATATAAATAAAATTCAGTGAACTATATCTCTTAACTATATTTAATTAATTTAAACCAATAACAGTTAAGCGATATCATCAACCACGTAGCAACTCAGTTGGCAATTTGTGTTGGCTAACCATATTTAGCCAACAATGTTGGCTGGTGTGAATACGCCATTACAGTCTATAGTAATCTGGTCTATTTGAGACTTATATGGATTTGGAGAGATAGGTCCCGCGAGACACCGCCCAGGAGGCCCCGCTCGAAACACACTTTCGTCAGAAAGTAGGACGACAAATAACGAGATAAGCGTACGTCATAAACGAGCGCCTACAACCTCCTCTCTCCCTCTCTCAGAAATCGGGGATTAATATAAATTACTCTCAAGTGAAAAAGGAAAAAAAATCGAGAAAGTTAAACATCTCTATATACTCTCGCTTTGAATCTCGGCCTCAAATCACGCGCATTCCTAAAGACGACTACGGCTCTCAATCATTGTTTTACGCGCTATATCAAGAATTCATTTGTATATCCTTAGGCAGAATGACTACTCCCAGACGATCTACGGGAACCATGGTCTAGTTTCGCCCCCTGTTTGAGAGGAGGGAAGGAAATTCGTGAACCACTACATTTCAATCACGTGGGGAGACGTAAATTTGAAAGGAACCAATGAGATAGTGGGCTCATTTGATTGATGTTTAAGGGGAGGATCATACTGTAAGAGAATGAGGTGGATTAGTTGAAATACTGAGAATCTCTCAACGAGTCATTCTCCCTAAGAACATTCTTAACTTAGTGGGATTTAGTTTAATATACGATATTTGACCGAGAGAGAAAAAGGTTCAACATTATAACCGTTAATATTTCTATATCGCAAACATTAATATGTTGACTTTTGTTGAGGTTGGATTAATGTTATTCACAGTACCGAACTATCCATAAGACTTCCTAGGCTGAAGCCTAGGGGCCACCTAGTGCAGAGGTCAGGCAGGGGCCCATCTATCACAAGGCGAATGGCCCATAGAATCTCGATGGCTATAGGGGCCCTGCCATGGGTTAATAAAGCACTGATTATGAGATCCTAAATTAAGACATTTCAAGAATTTTAAGTACTTTAATTCTATTAACTTCCGATAAACTCAACTAATTTAAATTAATTAATATTAATTATCTATTGAAATATATATTAACCGAAAGTATCCCTTATAAGTAAAGTATCCAGCCAGGCCATTAAAATGTAAATTTTCCGGAAAATTTAAATTCGGGAAAATATCTGAAAGTAAGAAAAAAAATTTAAACGTACATTACTTTTTTAGGGTTTTAATTCTAGACTAGTTTAGAGGTTTAGTTTTACTTTTCAATTCGACAAAATGAGGTTAAAATGCTGCGAAATTTAAATTAGCGAACAATATTAGGCCAATCATTGAATGATATGCTTTTTATTTTCTTTTTTCGGAAAAATAAAATACGGAAAATTTTCCAGAAAATATTCCGACTAACAACTCTAAAATGAAACAATTACCTTCCAATAAATAAATAATATAACTTTTACCCATGTAAAATGTAAAAATAACATTCTATAAGGACATTTACTAATTAAAAACCTTTATTTACGTTTAAGAATTTAAGAAAGATAGTAACTGATGAGTGAAAAATCAATCAAATAATAGGTAGACAGATACTTAGATCTAAGAGATATATAATATACTTCTGCTTACACACTTTCACACGCGAACGTAGACTAAAAATATATCGAGTTTAGTCACATTTACCAATATGCCTTGATGCAATTTATAAATTTGGACCTAAAAATCAGTTTGAATCCAATTCTGTTTGGATCAAATAATTTCGAATTTCATAAATCATTTTGTTCTGTTAATTTTGATCCAAGTCGAATAAAGGTTCCGGGATTTCAGAGTAGGGTAAGAAGAGTAAGGCAATGACATTTTACTCCGATTCTGTGGTGGCGAATAGTTTGAGTCGGAGTATAAACGTTTTTCCAAAATGGCTGCCTGTGGCCTTTTTAGCAGATAAATTCCGGCAAGCAGACGACAAAATCCGATTTACTCCTTTACACCTCCTTTCCAGAAGGAGTAAAAAGAGTAGCCCTAATACTCCGGAACAAGCAAATAGTTTGTGGGGCGGAGTAATTATTATCCACGGAACAGGTGAATAAAACGTTTTAGGGTAAAAAGAGTACACTTTTAGTCTAAAAATCCGTAAAATAAAAATAGTAGACGCATATCTTATTTGTTCCTGTATTGACTTTTTCGGTCAAACTATTAAAGAGATTTGCTTTCTTGCAGGATAACCGAAGACCAAACCATTTCCCTTCAACCAACAACGCAAAATCGTTTCCTCTATGACTGAACTTCGACTATATTGATACTCGGTTATTATGACCCATATCTTAATGGAAATCTATGCGAAGAAAACAATTTCAATTGCAAATGCTGTTGGGAGGGAAAGTTTTTCGGGCACGATCTCAGAGGTTGGGACCTTTTGTACAAGATATCTTTCAACGCGCTACAATGACGTTTATAATAAATCGCCTACGAGGCCAAGTTTCTAACTTGAGGTTATCCTTGTAACATCCTTATGACGGGCTGTGTCGCGTGGACAGGGAACCGGAAATTAACGTTTTCCATTTTCTAAGCAATGCGAAATTAACAATTTAAATATAATATTAAGAACGTATGATATCATATATATTATTGTAACCTTTTTCAATAAGCCATTTTACAATTAAATTTTTGAACGTTTTAAATTTTTCATATTTTTTTCAGATCAGAATTTAATAGGTTATAGATCTATAATACATTGCATGTTTTTTACCTATAGTTTTATAAGTTCTCTCAATAGTTATATTACATTCTGTTTTAAAACGGGTACAATATGGGTTAATTGGAATTAATTTTTGTTTGTTTTTAAACGCACACATTAAAATAGATTTCGCATATAATTGGGTGACAGAGAAGACTCTAAAATCATTATACAGTAGATTACTGGGATATCGATTTTTTTTCTCAAACATAGTTTTAATATTCTTCTTTGGGTTATTTCCAACGGATTTATAATAGAAGCATAGGTACCGCCCCACCCGATTGATCAGTCCATTATCGTGAAGTGAATTCTTTAGTCACTGTCGTAAAATAATGTTTCACGTTTTTAACAGTCGGTGCTTAGTTGTAGCATCGTAAGCATACGTCATACGACATGACATATATTACGTCACAGATCACGAGGTAAAACACCCGAAGATCGCGCTATGCAAATAATCACATGAGCTCGTTACATGGCAACAAAACAGGACACACCCGAAGCTACGAATGGAAGGGAGTGGGAAACTTCAATTCGAAGAGGGTTTATTATAAACTTCTGATAAAAATGAGAGAAGAAAGCCCATTATAGAAATGAATGCGAGATTCGCAAAGCGCGGCAAATGACTGTAAGTAACACCTGACGGGAATATTTTTCGTATATAAATGAGCTAATAGATCTTAAAAGAAATTGATTTGAAAATCTTCATCGGTTCATTGTGTAAATTGGCGCGTGCTTGCTCGGAAGGGATAATCTTATTGGCTAAGACAAATGCGGATAAATATTGCTAAGCCCACGTGATTCTATTTTATTATCAGAATAAATAATTACACGTGCGACGAAAAAATGGCCGATATCATCGAGATTCACGCGTTTTTAATTTAAAAACCCTTCCTTTTGACGGTTTTTATTTTGGAGCGAATAATTTCTTTTGGCGTCTATTAAGGTAATTTACTATAACCTAGGGCGAAACCACGGGGAGGGTACGGAGATATCCCCCCAACTTTTACTATAGAGTTTGACCAATATGAATAGGCGATAGTATAAATTGTTATGGTCTTAGCTAACTTGTTGGCCGTGGTCAAAACATAGGGGCTGTTTAACTAAGCCTAGATTTAAAACGTGTTCTAGTCTTAGGCCTTTATTCATTTTACAATTTTTTAGTCAGAGACTTTACTATCACAATAGTAATACTAATGTTCGAGTCGTCATTAAATTAAGTTTAACAAATTAATCTTCTATTTAATTTTTTACAATTTTATAGTCACAATTATCACAATATTAATACTAATGCCCGAGTCGTCGTTAAAATAAGTTTAACAAATTAATCTTTTATTTCTATTAAAAAAGTATAAATATTTAAAAACATAACTTACCACAAAATTTTAAGTATGACTTTCTTTAAAAGTTAAACTTTGAAAGATTTATTTAATGAAACTGGAAGTCACTGTTCAACGATAAACTTTAAAGCCATTTTATAACCACGAGACTATTTTTAAAGGCTTCTACCGATTGATGACGCTCAAATGTTTCCCGAAAGAAATTTTACCCAGTATACCTTGCAATTTATGCTATCGCCTATTGTGTTTTTTAGAACCATTTCCTTAGGCTCGAATTGGTCAAAAACCTAATTTCGTCCCCCACACCAAAAAAAAACCAGACTACTTGGTAACGCTACTAACCAGTATCTCTAATTAAGTGTATAATACTATTAAACTCGTATTATAAAATGAAAAAAATTAAATTAATAACACTGTAGAGGTTAACGGTAATAGTAAGTGTAGGGAGCTGTTGGCTCGCTTTTCACCACCCTCCTACGCATTGTAACCCGGCCACCTGAATTAAAGGCAATAAAAGACTTGGGCCTACGGTGGTGCCTTGGGTATTAGCCTAGCTAATTATGATTATTATTATACATCATAGCCTCGCGTTAACAGTAATCCATACTTCACGAATGCGACAGAAATTTTTAAAATTTTACTGTATTTTTAGCACGAAGACTAAAAAAATCATTACATATATTCAATAATTTGAATATCAAGAATTTAGATATCCATTTTTGTCTAGTATTTTGTATTATGAAATGTGAACGGAAAATCCAGCAGTTTATGATAATAATCAGCTAGGCTAATACCCAAGGCACCACCTTAAGTCCAAGTCATCTAGCGACTTATAATTCCTTTTTAATTAGGTGGGACCTGAATTAAAGGCAATAAAAGTCGCTAGCACCAAAGACGAATTATGAACAAACCGTGAAAAATTAAACCGTTTTATTTTATATGTACAGGTACAGTTTGCTTATTCAAAAAACAAATAAATTAAAGAAAGGAACTTTCTAAGGTAACCGTGAAACCAGCAATATATTTTTTTGTCGAGACATTATAAATATAGCAACCCGTTTCGGTTGGCTGAACTCGCTATACCAGTACCTGATAATTCTAATCGCCTAAAACCGTTATGAAAAAGTTTCAAAATAATCAGGTGATAATCGAAGCGTTAATAGAGCGTTAATAATTACCTAATTGTGGAATTATATTGTTAATCCATTGATGTTAAAAAGCGCACAGACCGCGCGTCCAATTTTTATTTGCTTTTTTGGTATAATTACACGCAACTATAGAAAAAGTTGGGGGAATAATAACGTTTTCGAATTGTCTCACAGACGACGGTTATGTCGGGCGCGACTGTTTTCGCGATACGCGTTTTTCTTATCTGAGCAATAAGCTTCTCGAGACTGGCGAGCAACAAGTACGCTGCTAAGTCGGACTTTGCACCCGGCAGTTCATATTCTTTGGAAAATTCTCGCCTCTCAACCGCCTGTGTGCGCCAGAGAGAGAGAGAGAGAACGTTATGGTGTCGGCTAGAAATCTCACTGATTCAAATCCTTCGCTGGCTGCCGGAACCGCGATATTGTACGCTACTTAACAGACACTAAAGAAGATGATTTGTAACACCGAATGGAAACGCGAGGAATGAGATTGGGAATTCCGTACAGGCGCCTTTTTTTATTTCACGATGCTCACATTAAGAACGTTTTTATTTATTCTTAGGGAGAATTACTAACAATTGTAATTTGAGGAGATTTTCAGAGTTGATCCCAATTCCCTCAGTAAAAATCAAACATGGTGGAAAATACGTGAACTGACACACTTACATGGAATGTCATTTTTATATATACTGTTGTTTTACTTATTATAATATCAATAAATGCATTGCAAAGCAATGTAATGTACCTGAATGTAATGCAATGCAATGTAATGTACTGGAATGTAGGGCAATGCAACCCAATGCAATGTACTGGATTGCAATACAATGTAATGTAATGTACTGGAATGAAATACAATGCAATGCAATGTAATCTACTGGAATGTAATGCAATGCAATGCAATATAATGTACTGGAATTTAATGCAATGCAATGTAATATACTGGAATACAATGCAATGCAATGTACTGGAATACAATGCAATTTAATGTACTATTATGTAATGAAATGTAATGTAATGTAATGCAATGTAATGTAATGCAATGTAATGTAATGTAATGTAATGTACTGGAATACAATGCAATGTAATGGAATACAATGCAATGTACTTGAATACAATGCAATGTAATGGAATACAATGCAATGTAATGGAATACAATGCAATGTAATGGAATACAATGCAATGTAATGGAATACAATGCAATGTAATGGAATACAATGCAATGTAATGGAATACAATGCAATGTAATGTACTGGAATACAATACAATGTAATGTACTGGAATACAATGCAATGTAATGGAATACAATGCAATGTAATGTACTGGAATACAATGCAATGTAATGGAATACAATGCAATGTAATGTACTGGAATACAATGCAATGTAATGCACTGTAATAAAATGCAATGTAATGTAATGTAATGTAAGGCAATGTACTGTAATGTAATGCAATGTAATGTACTGTAATGTAATGCAATGCAAATCAATGTAATGTAATGTACTGTAATGTAATGTAATGCAAATCAATGTAATGTAATGTACTGTAATGTAATGCAATGCAAATCAATGTAATGTAATGCAATGCAATGTAAATCAAATCAATGTAATGTAATGCAATGCAATGCAAAGCAATGTAATGTAATGTACTGTAATGTAATTTAATAAAATTATACAACATAACATTATCAAAAATGTATTTAATTCTACTTGGGGACAATGACTGTTGAGACGATTTTTAGCACATTCTTGGTGATATCAATGCGATCGAAACATGAAATCCCTTTGTTCTCCTCGTGTACCCTGCTTTACCACACAATAGGTAAAATCGATGAAATTGCATGTTTCAAACATTTCTATAATTCAAATGTTTTTGGGTGTTATTAGATAATTATTGGACTACTGAGCGAGGTTTTTAATGGGTTTGTTCGTGACCAGGCTCGTGCCGAGTTGGGGGCAGGAGGGGTTAAATCCCTAGGGTTTGGCGGAAAAGGGCCCATTAGCGTGCTTTTAAGGGACCGTCACTTTGCTCTTCACCAGCACTTCCCTCTTGGGAACTTTCAACTAGAAGGCACGCGACGACATAATTGGTCCCGGGGCCCGAAATTACTCTGCCCGGGCCTGGTCTTGAGGCGATAATTAATTCAAGATTTCTCCAAAAATGCAATCCTACAACATAAGTTTTGAAAACAGTTAATAAAAACATTTATAATATAATAATATAAATTCAGAGTGCCCTATATTTATATTAGTTTAACTGATATCGGCAGATCTCCGAGTAAAGCCAGAGTTCCTACCAGGTACTGATGAGCCCCAAAAGGGCGAAACCGGTCTACTGTTGGAATCTGTGGCTTAAATTTTGACTTTTGACATTTATAATTATTTATTAAATATTTTGTTTTGTACAAAATATAAGCTTTTTTAAATTTTCTAATACCATAACTGTATAATACATTTACATAAGTGTGACACTTCCTATTCTTAGCATGCAAAGGTTTTACTGAGAGCTATTCACAAAACAGACTGCATTACGGGCTTCGTCGTCGTTTTGCGTACGCTTGCTAACGCGTCACACGTAGCCTTTGACAATTCCTCGCTAGGGGGAGATTTTCTTCTGGCGATGACGTCACTGCGTTACTAGCTCTGAGTAAAATATTACCCAAAGTGACAAACATATGCTAATACGTTTCTTCGTCGATTGGCCAAGATCAAAGTGTAGTTTCTGTTCTAGTCCAGTAGTGATTAAACATTAGCAGCTTCCTTTAAAAATAGTAATTATGTCAATGGGTTAAACCAGGCATTTCAGTGGCGCTGGAAGGTCTTAAATTATCCTCAGCCAAGGTCCAAGAGATAGAATGTAAACGTTAATTTAACAATGAGTACGTTAACTTACAAAGAACCTACAGCTAATATACCAGCGAGTCCATAGATACGACTGCCTAGCTCCGAGTACTTTCCTCCTCGCTGCAGTTCAAAGTGGGTAATTTAAGATTAAAATATTTCGCACGATGGGTTTTTAACAGTAGCTTCCTTCTAAAAATGAGCGGTTCCGGTAATGGCCTTGAAGACACCCCCGTCCCTCACCATTACCGTACAGTGTTGAAATCTTCTCTCAGAATTAAGACACATATATAAACATTGAGGGTCTTTATTTAAATTCACGATTGATTTCTTTATTTTATTGTTTGTGACATAAATATTCACCAATATTTGCAATTTTGTAAAACATTGCTTGGTGCTTTGGTTAGTAATAAATTAAAAAGAATAATGTAATACCAATATTGACAAAATAATATTATAATAGCGATAAATTAAAAATTCGACAGGTACTTCATGGTATTAAAATAAAATTATTTTAACTGACTTAATTTGATTTTTATTTATTTTAAATAAACTGAGTTAATAACATTAAACATCAGTCGTATTTTAAGGTTACCTCTTTTTTACTTTTTAATTTCCGGATATTCAAATAAAATTATTTTAACTGACTTAATTTTATTTTTATTTATTTTAAATAAACTGAGATAATAACATTAAACATCAGTCGTATTTTAAGGTTACCTCTTTTTTACTTTTTAATTTCATGATATTAAAAATAATTATTTAATTTTATTTTTATTTATTTTAAATAAACTTAGATAATACCATTAAGTAACTGTCGTATTTTATGTTTATATTTATTTTACTTTTTAATTTCACTCATGGTAAAAATTGTTAATTTTTATGAAAATAAAAAATATAATTTTCGACAAGACGTTTTTCATGCAAGTATTCATTTTTATTCGCAATTTTTTTTAACATGGGATATCATCTTTAGATATGTTACTGCTTTGTCGAGTACACCTCTCTTTCTAGTACAAAGTTCAGGTAACCTTCATGAACATTGTATATTTGTACGACAAAATACCAAGACGTTTACTTAACAACGAGAGAGTTATCAAGATGTCTTCAATTCGATTGGGAATTCTTAGGGTTTAGACCCATTTAACAAGCAAACAATTTCGTTTTAAAATGGTTCTATGCATTTATATAAAAAAGATAAAGTAATTTTTAATTCTTTTATTTTTGGGAGGATTTCCAGCGAGGCGGCCATGTGTGCAGACATTTTTTTTCTAACTAAACACTTCCTAATGAACTCACCAGATTGCGCGATAACTTCAAAGCGTACGACTATTAAAAAAACGAATATCGTATTGCGTAAGAGGCTGAGCTAAACAACTCCTTATCAGGAACGAAATATTTTAATTAAATTTAGTTCCTATTTCTGGAGTCAAACATAATTTAGTGGACGCTATAAACAAAATGATAAAATAATTTAAATAATATAATTTCGAACTCCTTACACAATAAAATTAAAACCCTCGAAATTATTGCGTACATAAAAATAATAATATTTTATAGTTAAAGGTCTAGGTTTTCTTCTGCCTGCCCCCCTTTAAATTAGGCCAACATGTTCAGCGGTTGGCCTACCACCAGGGTATTTGTGCTCCACTAAGTTAATTTAAAGGGGGACAGGCAGAAAAAAACCTAGGCCTTTAAGAAAGTTTTACTCGTGCAATAATTTCGTGGTTTTTATATTAATTTTAATTGATTTAATAAATAAATTATTTTCACTAAAAATGATTTTGTTAACTTTTGGGTGAATTGAAATCATTATTAGAAATATTTACAGCATTTTAATGGAGCTTACGTACAAGGTCTTTAAAAATTTTCAAAGAATCTTTAGGGACTTTCTGCTCATGGCCTTTGAGTATTCTGAAGAAAAACTATCAACGTAAGTTCTTTTAAAGGGTATCAATAGATAATACCCAGTTATTATTAATGCGATTATAAAACAAAGAAAGGGCAAAATATATATATAAACTATTGATTTGAGCCAAGGCTTAAAACTATCATTCACACGAGCATTAGGGTCTTGCACTTTCGGCTACCAAAGGTATGGTTGTTTTGCGCCATTTTGATCATGGGTATTTTGCAACTATATTTTCATAAAAAATACCATTTTCTTCTTTAATTTGGTAATTTCTTAATAGCAGGCCAAAAGGTCGATTTGTGGTACTTAGGTAAGGTAACATACGTTAAGACATTATATTTCTAAATATAGCCATACTATTAACGGAATATTTACACAATCAATGACATATTGTTGTTACAATGTATGCAATGATTTGTTTAAAAATTTAACCGATAAATAATAACTCATATTTAAATATTTAAAAATTAGTCAAACCTTCGCCCCAATGCATCCATACTCCAAACAATACAGCGAAAATCTGTAGAAGGACTGTATGAATAAGGGTCGATTTATACCAAATCACCATCTTTAATAACTGCTAGTTGTTATAAACACAAACTAACAAGGAGAGTACCCGAGGTGTTTATTGTTCAAAGTCGGGGGTAATGTAGACCTATATGAGATATGAAATTTCCCAAAAGGAGACGTTGCACTACCCATTCGATTTGCTATGGCAACCGAAAATGTTTTTTGATCACATAAAACCAAAAAATCTACATTCAAAAAAGCATGGGATTTTCTCGGTTTCACAGGATTCTACGAAATTTTTTAAAAAATTTGAAAATCACGCAATGGTTAATTTGGACCACATTTAGGTAACCGTAAATTTCATCAAGTTAGGGTAAATTGGAACATTTTTGGGATAAAATTGTAACCATTTTTGGGTAAAACAAGGAAAAAAATCTTATTTTTGTTTTAAGTGGTCAAAACCATTTTCGGTTGCCATGGCAAATCGAATGGGTAGTGCAGCGTCTCCTTTTGGGAAATTTCATATCTCATATAGGTCTACATTACGCCCGACTTTGAACAAAATCGGCAATAAACCCCTCGGGCACTCTCCTTGTAAGTTCGACAAAGCTCTTAGAAAATATATTTACAGCTAGTGCTTATATTAAAGATAATTTTAAAACCAAATCAAAAGGTTGAAATCGTATTCGACTATAGCCGTATAACTAAAAATAGAAGAAAGCGGATTTGAAACGAGCAAGCGGTAGTTTAGATAGTACGTATCTCCATTGTTGCATTGACACTTTACCGAGAGAGTCGTATTAACTAAGACAATCCTTAAATAAGCTGATGGTGCAGTCAAGGGCGGGATTGCGACAGATAACAACGATGCACCCTTAGTGGTACAACCAAGTGATGACACTCAATAAATAATAAAAAATAGGTCCGTATAAAAATGTAACGAGCGTCGATTTAAATTGTTCGCACACACCGAGTTCTGGAGTCTTGTAACGGTACTAGACGCTCTGACGTCATTAACAAAAACAAAAAGTGGGCTAATGCGACCACAATCAAAGGGGGAGTGGGGAGGGGGGCGCACTGGGCGTCGGGATGATTGTCGGCGAATGTGAAAAACAAAAATGATGGAAAGCTAGTTATAGTTTTAACTCGTCGATGGCTGATTCAAGAAGGAATCAATTTGAAAACCAAACTACATCTGCTTATCTGCGATAGAATGTAGCCAGAATGTATTCAAGTTAAGATAGAGCCCCCACTCAAATCTTCAATTTTTTTATAGGAAAAATAGGATTGTATTTCTAAAAATATGGGACTTTATAGGTCTATTATTTCTAAATTATAGGATTTTATAAGACTATATATGCTATTTCATTTACTAACTTTATGCATTTAAAAACAAAATCTTTATTTAGTGAAATAAATTTTGGATTTTCACCATTTAATCACAAAAATATACTAGTAGCTAACCATGTTAACAATAACAAAAGTATAGACTAGAATTTATCCTATAGCTAAATCTATATTTAGTGAAATAAATCTTTGATTTTCACTTAAGAAATAGAAACTATTAAACCATTTTATCACTAGCATATACTAGTAAGCTAACCATGTCAACAATAACAAAAGTATAGGCTAGAATGACTTTGTATAGGAATTTATCATTTAGATAAATCTGGCAATTTAACTGAGTGGCGGGATTTGAAATGGGCAAAATATCAAATTTATAGGATTTTATAGGACTATATATGCTATTTCATTTACTAACTTTATGTATTTAAAAACCAAATCTATATTTAGTGAAATAAATTTTTGATTTACACTTAAAAAATAGAAACTATTTAACCATTTTATCACCAAAATATACTAGTAGCTACCCATGTTAACAATAACAAAAGTATAGACTAGAACGACTTTGTATAGGAATTAATCCTATAGCTAGATCTAGAGGTCGGCGGAACAAATAAATTAACCGCAAAAATTTCAATTAATCATTAAAATTAGTATTATTTGATTTATACGAATAAATTATACGATTAAACAACGATTTAACATGCAAAATTAATCATTTTTTTCGAATATTTCTGAATAATTCTCGGTTATGGATAAATATAAACAATCGTAGAATTTCTTATTCAAACGCCGACCTCTAGCTAGATCTAGCAATTTAACTGAGTGGCGAGTTTTGAAATGGGCAAAACATAAATTTTATAGGATTTTATAGGACTTATTGGGGATTTGGTTAAAAATATAGGATGTTATAGGACATTTTTGAACATTCTAGAATTAGAAAATATCAAATCACGGGTGAGGGGTAAAATAACCTTTGCAAAAATCTGGGAAGTTTGGCAACTTCTTTACAGCCATTGGAAAAAAATTGCAAATTAGGTTACATTTCCTATAATCATTGTTAAAATCCGGAAATTTTCTGAATTTTTCTGTAACCACTGGAAAAACCCTGGAAATTTTGTAAAATTTTCTATAACGATTGGATAAACCCGGAATTTTTGTAAATATTTCTATAACCATTTTAAAAACGCTGAAATTTTGTTAATTATTCTATTACCATAAGAAAACACCTGGAAATTTCAAGGTCTTTTCTAAATTTGGTTAATTTTTCTATAACCATTTCGAGAACCCCGGAAATTTGGTTTTCTAAAAGGAATATTTACTTTACAATAGAAAACCTAAGACTTTCTATAGATATCTGTAAGATTTCATAGAAATTCTATAGAATAGTTTTGCAATTGGTGGATGATGAAAATTTTCAGGGAAAGAATTACTTAGTTCATAAATTAAATAATGGAACGCTTATCTGAAACCAGAAAATAAGTAGTTCTAAGAATTTTTATCTAGTAGGCTTCCTTAAAAATAATAAATCTTATTCGTTTAAATATTGAAACTAATAGGGTTCTAAAAATATTTAAATAAACCTTATTGTTTTGACAGGGTTATTTTTAAACAGCATTTCTCTAGTAATAACATAATTTTCAAGAAAATGTGGCCAGTTTATAAGGAAAGGTGTGGCGCTTTTGGAAAATCAAGATAGGCTTTAGCCTACCCTAGCCCGCAATTAGCGCCGCAACTGCAAATAATAAGCTTTGATAAAATCGTAAAATCCTTTATCTTAAACAAGTTGAGAAAAGGAGAAAATGCAACCCTCGTCCATGTCTGGTTTAAACTAGATTCTTAAGGCTTCGTAACAGCTTCGCCGATAAAAAGAAATATTCGATAAAGTTAAAACCACTAATAAAAATGTCTGCATCTTTCGGCTGACTTTACAGCACTCATCTTTTGTTGATAAAACATTATTATATTGCAGTCTTTATCGCGTTCATTTGTTATCGGAGACGGTGATGGGTGCGATCCTCTCATTTTTAATGTTTTTTGTCATTTTTTGTGAATTTGAGCGGTAATATCATTTTAATTAAAGAATGGCTGAAAAAGAACGAAAAGAGAGGAGCGCCAATTTTACCACTCAAAAGGAAAAGAAAAGAAAAGCGAGGAGCACAAATTTTACCACTCAAAAAAGAAAATAAAAGAAAAGAAAAGTGAGGAGTGGAAATTTTACCACTCAAAAAGAAAAGAAAAGCGAGGAGCACAAATTTTACCACTCAAAAAGAAAATAAAAGAAAAGCGAGGAGCACAAATTTTACCACTCAAAAAGAAAAGAAAAAAAAGCGAGGAGCGCAAATTTTACCACTCAAAAAGGAAAGAAAAGAAAAGCGAGGAGCACAAATTTTACCACTCAAAAAGAAAAGAAAAGCGAGGAGCGCATATTTTACCACTCAAAAAGAAAAGAAAAGAAAAAAAAAGCGAGGAGCTCAAATTTTACCACTCAAAAAGAAAAGAAAAGCGAGGAGCGCATATTTTACCACTCAAAAAGAAAAGAAAAGAAAAGAAAAGAAAAGCGAGGAGCTCAAATTTTACCACCCAAAAAGAAAAGAAAATCGAGGAGCGCATATTTTACCACTCAAAAAGAAAAGAAAAGAAAAGAAAAGCGAGGAGCTCAAATTTTACCACCCAAAAAGAAAAGAAAATCGAGGAGCGCAAATTTTACCACCCAAAAAGAAAAGAAAAGCGAGGAGCTCAAATTTTACCACCCAAAAAGAAAAGAAAAGCGAGGAGCGCATATTTTACCACTCAAAAAGAAAAGAAAAGAAAAGAAAAGCGAGGAGCTCAAATTTTACCACCCAAAAAGAAAAGAAAATCGAGGAGCGCAAATTTTACCACTCAAAAAGAAAAGAAAAGCGAGGAGTGGAAATTTTACCACTCAAAAAGGAAAGAAAAGAAAAGCGAGGAGCACAAATTTTACCACTCAAAAAGAAAAGAAAAGCGAGGAGCGCATATTTTACCACTCAAAAAGAAAAGAAAAGAAAAGAAAAGCGAGGAGCTCAAATTTTACCACCCAAAAAGAAAAGAAAATCGAGGAGCGCAAATTTTACCACTCAAAAAGAAAAGAAAAGCGAGGAGTGGAAATTTTACCACTCAAAAAGAAAAGAAAAGAAAAGAAAAGCGAGGAGCTCAAATTTTACCACCCAAAAAGAAAAGAAAATCGAGGAGCGCAAATTTTACCACCCAAAAAGAAAAGAAAAGCGAGGAGCTCAAATTTTACCACCCAAAAAGAAAAGAAAAGCGAGGAGCGCATATTTTACCACTCAAAAAGAAAAGAAAAGAAAAGAAAAGCGAGGAGCTCAAATTTTACCACCCAAAAAGAAAAGAAAAAAAAGCGAGGAGCTCAAATTTTACCACTCAAAAAGAAAAGAAAAAAAAGCGAGGAGCGCAAATTTTACCACTCAAAAAGGAAAGAAAAGAAAAGCGAGGAGCACAAATTTTACCACCCAAAAAGAAAAGAAAATCGAGGAGCGCATATTTTACCACTCAAAAAGAAAAGAAAAGAAAAGAAAAGCGAGGAGCTCAAATTTTACCACCCAAAAAGAAAAGAAAATCGAGGAGCGCAAATTTTACCACCCAAAAAGAAAAGAAAAGCGAGGAGCTCAAATTTTACCACCCAAAAAGAAAAGAAAAGCGAGGAGCGCATATTTTACCACTCAAAAAGAAAAGAAAAGAAAAGAAAAGCGAGGAGCTCAAATTTTACCACCCAAAAAGAAAAGAAAATCGAGGAGCGCAAATTTTACCACTCAAAAAGAAAAGAAAAGCGAGGAGTGGAAATTTTACCACTCAAAAAGGAAAGAAAAGAAAAGCGAGGAGCACAAATTTTACCACTCAAAAAGAAAAGAAAAGCGAGGAGCGCATATTTTACCACTCAAAAAGAAAAGAAAAGAAAAGAAAAGCGAGGAGCTCAAATTTTACCACCCAAAAAGAAAAGAAAATCGAGGAGCGCAAATTTTACCACTCAAAAAGAAAAGAAAAGCGAGGAGTGGAAATTTTACCACTCAAAAAGAAAAGAAAAGAAAAGAAAAGCGAGGAGCTCAAATTTTACCACCCAAAAAGAAAAGAAAATCGAGGAGCGCAAATTTTACCACCCAAAAAGAAAAGAAAAGCGAGGAGCTCAAATTTTACCACCCAAAAAGAAAAGAAAAGCGAGGAGCGCATATTTTACCACTCAAAAAGAAAAGAAAAGAAAAGAAAAGCGAGGAGCTCAAATTTTACCACCCAAAAAGAAAAGAAAATCGAGGAGCGCAAATTTTACCACCCAAAAAGAAAAGAAAAGAAAAGAAAAGCGAGGAGCTCAAATTTTACCACCCAAAAAGAAAAGAAAAGCGAGGAGTGGAAATTTTACCACTCAAAAAGAAAAGAAAAGAAAAGAAAAGCGAGGAGCTCAAATTTTACCACCCAAAAAGAAAAGAAAATCGAGGAGCGCAAATTTTACCACCCAAAAAGAAAAGAAAAGCGAGGAGCTCAAATTTTACCACCCAAAAAGAAAAGAAAAGCGAGGAGCGCATATTTTACCACTCAAAAAGAAAAGAAAAGAAAAGAAAAGCGAGGAGCTCAAATTTTACCACCCAAAAAGAAAAGAAAATCGAGGAGCGCAAATTTTACCACTCAAAAAGAAAAGAAAAGCGAGGAGTGGAAATTTTACCACTCAAAAAGAAAAGAAAAGAAAAGAAAAGCGAGGAGCTCAAATTTTACCACCCAAAAAGAAAAGAAAATCGAGGAGCGCAAATTTTACCACCCAAAAAGAAAAGAAAAGCGAGGAGCTCAAATTTTACCACCCAAAAAGAAAAGAAAAGCGAGGAGCGCATATTTTACCACTCAAAAAGAAAAGAAAAGAAAAGAAAAGCGAGGAGCTCAAATTTTACCACCCAAAAAGAAAAGAAAATCGAGGAGCGCAAATTTTACCACTCAAAAAGAAAAGAAAAGCGAGGAGTGGAAATTTTACCACTCAAAAAGGAAAGAAAAGAAAAGCGAGGAGCACAAATTTTACCACTCAAAAAGAAAAGAAAAGCGAGGAGCGCATATTTTACCACTCAAAAAGAAAAGAAAAGAAAAGAAAAGCGAGGAGCTCAAATTTTACCACCCAAAAAGAAAAGAAAATCGAGGAGCGCAAATTTTACCACTCAAAAAGAAAAGAAAAGCGAGGAGTGGAAATTTTACCACTCAAAAAGAAAAGAAAAGAAAAGAAAAGCGAGGAGCTCAAATTTTACCACCCAAAAAGAAAAGAAAATCGAGGAGCGCAAATTTTACCACCCAAAAAGAAAAGAAAATCGAGGAGCGCAAATTTTACCACTCAAAAAGAAAAGAAAAGCGAGGAGCGCAAATTTTACCACTCAAAAAGGAAAGAAAAGAAAAGCGAGGAGCACAAATTTTACCACTCAAAAAGAAAAGAAAAGCGAGGAGCGCATATTTTACCACTCAAAAAGAAAAGAAAAGAAAAGAAAAGCGAGGAGCTCAAATTTTACCACCCAAAAAGAAAAGAAAATCGAGGAGCGCAAATTTTACCACTCAAAAAGAAAAGAAAAGCGAGGAGTGGAAATTTTACCACTCAAAAAGAAAAGAAAAGAAAAGAAAAGCGAGGAGCTCAAATTTTACCACCCAAAAAGAAAAGAAAATCGAGGAGCGCAAATTTTACCACCCAAAAAGAAAAGAAAATCGAGGAGCGCAAATTTTACCACTCAAAAAGAAAAGAAAAGCGAGGAGCGCAAATTTTACCACTCAAAAAGGAAAGAAAAGAAAAGCGAGGAGCACAAATTTTACCACTCAAAAAGAAAAGAAAAGCGAGGAGCGCATATTTTACCACTCAAAAAGAAAAGAAAAGAAAAGAAAAGCGAGGAGCTCAAATTTTACCACCCAAAAAGAAAAGAAAATCGAGGAGCGCAAATTTTACCACTCAAAAAGAAAAGAAAAGCGAGGAGTGGAAATTTTACCACTCAAAAAGAAAAGAAAAGAAAAGAAAAGCGAGGAGCTCAAATTTTACCACCCAAAAAGAAAAGAAAATCGAGGAGCGCAAATTTTACCACTCAAAAAGAAAAGAAAAGCGAGGAGTGGAAATTTTACCACTCAAAAAGAAAAGAAAAGCGAGGAGCGCAAATTTTACCACACAAAAAGAAAAGAAAAGCGAGGAGTGGAAATTTTACCACTCAAAAAGAAAAGAAAAGCGAGGAGTGGAAATTTTACCACTCAAAAAGAAAAGAAAAGAAAAGCGAGGAGCTCAAATTTTACCACTCAAAAAGAAAAGAAAAGCGAGGAGCGCATATTTTACCACTCAAAAAGAAAAGAAAAGAAAAGAAAAGCGAGGAGCTCAAATTTTACCACACAAAAAGAAAAGAAAAGCGAGGAGTGGAAATTTTACCACTCAAAAAGGAAAGAAAAGTGAGGAGCGCAAATTTTACCACACAAAAAGAAAAGAAAAGCGAGGAGTGGAAATTTTACCACTCAAAAAGAAAAGAAAAGCGAGGAGCGCAAATTTTACCACTCAAAAAGGAAAGAAAAGAAAAGCGAGGAGCACAAATTTTACCACTCAAAAAGAAAAGAAAAGCGAGGAGCGCATATTTTACCACTCAAAAAGAAAAGAAAAGAAAAGAAAAGCGAGGAGCTCAAATTTTACCACACAAAAAGAAAAGAAAAGCGAGGAGTGGAAATTTTACCACTCAAAAAGGAAAGAAAAGTGAGGAGCGCAAATTTTACCACACAAAAAGAAAAGAAAAGCGAGGAGTGGAAATTTTACCACTCAAAAAGAAAAGAAAAGCGAGGAGCGCAAATTTTACCACTCAAAAAGAAAAGAAAAGCGAGGAGTGGAAATTTTACCACTCAAAAAGAAAAGAAAAACGAGGAGCGCATATTTTACCACTCAAAAAGAAAAGAAAAGCGAGGAGCTCAAATTTTACCACCCAAAAAGAAAAGAAAATCGAGGAGCGCAAATTTTACCACTCAAAAAGAAAAGAAAAGCGAGGAGTGGAAATTTTACCACTCAAAAAGGAAAGAAAAGTGAGGAGCGCGAATTTTACCACACAAAAAGAAAAGAAAAGCGAGGAGTGGAAATTTTACCACTCAAAAAGGAAAGAAAAGTGAGGAGCGCGAATTTTACCACACAAAAAGAAAAGAAAAGCGAGGAGTGCTAATTTTACCACTCAAAAAGAACGAAAAGTGAGCAGCGCAAATTTTACCACTCAAAAAGAAAAGAAAAACGAGGAGCGCAAATGTAACCACTCAAAAAAGAGCCAAAAATTAGAAACGCCGAATTAACCGCTCAAAAGAAAAGGAAAAGAGAGGAGCGCAAATAACACCGCTCAAAAACAGAGAAAAGAGATAGGATAATATTTCTCGCAAAGAAACGAGCGCTAATTTCGCCGCTGAAAATCGTGCGACGGTGAGCGGATATCTAGCTAGAGAATGAGAGCTGAGCGGTTGATTAACAAAAATGCCCATCACTGTCGGCTGTAATTCAACGCCCTGACATTCGTCTAAATATAAGAAGCACATTTTCCAAAAAATAGTTTCTAATTTTTACATGTATACAGTTTTATGGCAAGACAAGTGTATAACAGGAATAAAACGCGATAATTACAGCTTGGGGTGTCGTTCTCCTTTCTTAGACCCTAAGACCCCCCCAGGGTTGGCGATATAATTAGAGAAAGTGAGGTCGCAAGATTCAACTCCCCTTTAATCATCCTAATGCATTAATGAGTGTTTACGAAAGAACAAAAGTAATTTAGGACTTCCCTGGTGTTCTTTCGCTCGAATTTGCTCCTTTTTCGAAACATAAATTGTTGGCGCTCTGCTAATTTTAAATTACTTTATAATGGAATAGTTGAGGTCTCTGTTAGAGGTGGTAGTTTTGATTGTTCAGGGAAAATCCTGTGGATGTGACAATATTCTTTTCTTGGAAATAAAACTATGATATTTTTGAATTCATTCAGAACAATTTCTTAACTTACCCTTTAGTTATTGCTTTATTAAATCTTACACACGATGAACTAACTTAAAACCACACGTTTGGAATATTTTTAAAACCATTTATTATGATAAATTCTACACTTTTTTTATTTTGTTATATAGGAAATCTTAAAATCTGTTCAGAGCAAATTAGAACCTTATTTATTTTATATTTAAAATAAAAGTTTTAAAAATTACACTTTTTGCCATCGTTTTCGATACTTACAACCCCTATGTTTCATTTTATTTATTACAATTAAGCCTTATATATTAGGTTACATATTTTAAGGGATGCATCCATTTGTCTAATAAGCCGATATTGGCCATACCGGTATTAGAAAACTATTTTCTGAAAAACATAAAAATAAGAAAGTTATCGATTAACTAATGATAATATTTTATTTGATAGGCTGCGCCACGTACGCCAGAAGCTAGATCATACCTTTTTTTAGACAGGGGGTTACGATTGTAAACAAATAAAAAACAACGATATTCAATTTGTGTTAGAAAATATTTATCAAGAAAATGAAAAGAAACATATTCGGATGTGCTCTTGCAAACCTTTTTGGTGATAAATTAGAATAAAATGGTATGACTGTTATGATAAATAACTTTGTTAATATAGGCCGATATATCGGTGCATCCCTACATATTATTATTTATTACAATTAAGCCTTATATATTATGTTACATATTATTTATTACAATTAAGCCATATATTATGTTACATATTATGTATTACAATTAAGCCTTATATATTATGTTACATATTATGTATTACAATTAAGCCTTATATATTATTTTACATATTATTTAATACAATTGAGCCTTATATATTATGTTACATATTATTTATTACAATTAAGCCTTATATATTATGTTACACATTATTTATTACAATTAAGCCTTATATATTTATTAATTAATAATAATTAATTTCTAAGCAATATCTTTATTTATTACAATTAATTTGTAAGCAATATCTTTATTTATTACAATTAATTTCTAAGCAATATCTTTATTTATTACAATTAATTTGTAAGCAATATCTTTATTTATTACAATTAATTTCTAAGCAATATCTTTATTTATTACAATTAATTTCTAAGCAATATCTTTATTTATTACAATTAATTTCTAAGCAATATCTTTAGTTATTACAATTAATATCTAAGCAATATCTTTATTTATTATAATTAATTTCTAAGCAATATCTTTATTTATTACAATTAATTTCTAAGCAATATCTTTATTTGTTACAATTAATTTCTAAGCATCATCTTTATTTATTACAATTAATTTCTAAGCAATATATTTTTTATTACAATTAATTTCTAAGCAATATCTTTATTTATTACAATTAATTTCTAAGCAATATCTTTATTTATTACAATTAATTTCTAAGCAATATCTTTATTTATTACAATTAATTTCTAAGCAATATCTTTATTTATTACAATTAATTTCTAAGCAATATCTTTATTTATTACAATTAATTTCTAAGCAATATCTTTATTTATTACAATTAATTTCTAAGCAATATCTTTATTTATTACAATTAATTTCTAAGCAATATCTTTTTTATTACAATTAATTTCTAAGCAATATCTTTATTTATTACAATTAATTTCTAAGCAATATCTTTATTTGTTACAATTAATTTCTAAGCAACATCTTTATTTATTACAATTAATTTCTAAGCAATATATTTTTATTACAATTAATTTCTAAGCAATATCTTTATTTATTACAATTAATTTCTAAGCAATATCTTTATTTATTACAATTAATTTCTAAGCAATATCTTTATTTATTACAATTAATTTCTAAGCAATATCTTTATTTATTACAATTAATTTCTAAGCAATATCTTTATTTATTACAATTAATTTCTAAGCAATATCTTTAGTTATTACAATTAATATCTAAGCAATATCTTTATTTATTATAATTAATTTCTAAGCAATATCTTTATTTATTACAATTAATTTCTAAGCAATATCTTTATTTATTACAATTAATTTCTAAGCAATATCTTTATTTATTACAATTAATTTCTAAGCAATATCTTTATTTATTACAATTAATTTCTAAGCAATATCTTTATTTATTACAATTAATTTCTAAGCAATATCTTTAGTTATTACAATTAATATCTAAGCAATATCTTTATTTATTATAATTAATTTCTAAGCAATATCTTTATTTATTACAATTAATTTCTAAGCAATATCTTTATTTGTTACAGTTAATTTCTAAGCAACATCTTTATTTATTACAATTAATTTCTAAGCAATATATTTTTTATTACAATTAATTTCTAAGCAATATCTTTATTTATTACAATTAATTTCTAAGCAATATCTTTATTTATTACAATTAATTTCTAAGCAATATCTTTAGTTATTACAATTAATATCTAAGCAATATCTTTATTTATTATAATTAATTTCTAAGCAATATCTTTATTTATTACAATTAATTTCTAAGCAATATCTTTATTTGTTACAGTTAATTTCTAAGCAACATCTTTATTTATTACAATTAATTTCTAAGCAATATATTTTTTATTACAATTAATTTCTAAGCAATATCTTTATTTATTACAATTAATTTCTAAGCAATATCTTTATTTATTACAATTAATTTCTAAGCAATATCTTTATTTATTACAATTAATTTCTAAGCAATATCTTTATTTATTACAATTAATTTCTAAGCAATATCTTTATTTATTACAATTAATTTCTAAGCAATATCTTTATTTATTACAATTAATTTCTAAGCAACATCTTTATTTATTACAATTAATTTCTAAGCAATATCTTTATTTATTACAATTAATTTCTAAGCAATATCTTTATTTATTACAATTAATTTCTAAGCAATATCTTTATTTATTACAATTAATTTCTAAGCAATATCTTTAGTTATTACAATTAATTTCTAAGCAATATCTGTATTTATTTATTTTTTATAATTAATTTCTAAGCAATATCTTTATTTATTACAATTAATTTGTAAGCAATATCTTTATTTATTACAGTTAATTTCTAAGCAATATCTTTTTTATTACAATTAATTTCTAAGCAATATCTTTATTTATTACAATTAATTTCTAAGCAATATCTTTATTTATTACGATTAATTTCTAAGCAATATCTTTTTTATTACAATTAATTTCTAAGCAATATCTTTTTTTATTACCATTAATTTCTTATTTGTTTTACTACTTCATGGTTTGGTTAATTTTAAATTATAATAAAACTCTCTGGAGGGAACTTTCAGACCTGGTCCAACGATAATATTTTTCTTGAAAATTTTAGAAATGAATTACAGTAAACCATGGTGAAAAGAGAAAATATATTCGATTATTTATTACAGTTCGAACATTTCTAAACACGTAGCAACCGTTATTTTCTAATTTACTTTTTTTGCGGCCAAATTATGAATGAATTAATAAACGCTGTCTACCGTGAACAGGTTTCAGACCGAACAGGATCTCATAAATTGAAATACATATTTGGTTGCCAAATTTATTTTCGTTTTTTTAAATATTTACGCCATTAACGAATCATTATTTAGCAATACCCAAAAACCATCAAAATTCCAATTGTCATTTCATTGTTAATTTTTATTTATTTACAAAAGAACAAAAAATATTCATTATTTATTATAGTCTTTCCTGTTATTAAAATCGTTGCAAACCTACGCATTTACCCAAGCCCAAATTTACAGATGGAGTACACTAATTATTATTTTTTGTTCTTTAATTTGAGCCAATGACTTCATGTCATCAATGTTACGAGTTAAATCATCATTTCAAAATAATACGAGACACACCTAACCAATAGTTTTGTTGAGCTGCAATAGGTTTCAGCAAATTAATTATTATTATTTACCGACGACTGCTATATTGTCATGGACATATTTACGTAGCGTCTGCTGGTTAATACATTGCCTGTACACCGATTACATAATCAGGGTCACCAAGAATTCTTGAATGTTATACCGAGATTACGTAGAACACGTTAAGATTACGTTGAGAACACCGAAAATACGCGAAGGACACTAAGATTACTAATGGTACGTCGCGATTACGTTAATAGTAAGTGTAGTACGTCGAATCGGCAGACATTACGTGGAGTATGTGAGGATTTCACAGAGTATAACGAAATTACACGGAGAATAGGTGGAGCACGTAGATATTACGCAGGGTACGCCGAGAGTACAACGTAGTACGTAAAAATTATGATGAGTACGCGGGTTACGCCGATATTAGGCAGTACGCAAATAATATATGAAGTAAGCCAAGATTACACGGCGTACGACGAGATTACACTGAGTACGCCGAGATAACGCGTTGTACACCGAAATTACGCGTAGTGTACATGACGTATGTAGAGATTACGCTGGGTACGACGAGATTACACAGAGTGTACATGAAGTATGTAGAGATTACGCTGGGTACCAGTGGCGTAGCTAAGACCCGCGAGGCCCCCCCGCAAAACAATATTCGGAATTTTATCCGGTATCTAGTATATACTTTGATATGAAATTAGGGGGCTCCTAAAGCTCCGGGGCCCCCCCGCACTGCGGGGTCTGCGGGGGCCTTGTCTACGCCACTGCTGGGTACGACGAGATTACACAGAGTGTACACGGAGTATGTAGAGATTACGCGGGGTACGACGAGATTACATGAAGTGTACATGAAGTATGTAGAGATTACGCGGGGTACACCGAGATTACACGGAGTATGTAGAGATTACGCGGGGAACACCTAGATTACACGAAGTGTACACGGAGTTTGTAGAGATTAGGCGGGGTACACCGAGATTACATGAAGTGTACATGAAGTATGTAGAGATTACGCGGGGTACACCGAGATTACACGGAGTATGTAGAGATTACGCGGGGAACACCTAGATTACACGAAGTGTACACGGAGTTTGTAGAGATTAGGCGGGGTACACCGAGATTACATGAAGTGTACATGAAGTATGTAGAGATTACGCGGGGTACACCGAGATTACACGGAGTATGTAGAGATTACGCGGGGAACACCTAGATTACACGAAGTGTACACGGAGTTTGTAGAGATTAGGCGGGGTACGACGAGATTACATGAAGTGTACATGAAGTATGTAGAGATTACGCGGGGTACACCGAGATTACACGGAGTATGTAGAGATTACGCAGGGAACACCTAGATTACACGAAGTGTACACGGAGTTTGTAGAGATTAGGTGGGGTACACCGAGATTACACGGAGTATGTAGAAACTATGCGGGGTTTGCAGATTACGCCGAGATTACTTTGTCATTACGAGAAGTGTGTACCCCGAAATAACATTTTCGTATTCAAACGTAATTGTAAATAAAATTTCCAAAATATAAATTACAATAAAAATAGCATCATGTCACGTTAACGCGGTACTATTTACGTTAAAGTGACGTGAAAATCCGGTGCCTCACGCTGGGGCCCCATATTATGCGGAGTTTGATTGGGGAACTTAAGCAAAAGGCCGAATAATCCTCAACGGAGATTTCGGATTGTTTTTCAACGCCAGGGGAAAGCTTAGACGTTCACAACGCCGATTGCCTAACCTCTTTTTCTATTGTAATAGATAGTAGCGGCGATATTTAGCCGGCGCAATGTGCTTCGGCAGGAAATGTAACGAAAGCCCCAGTGATACAGAGACCTTGAATCTCGAGGCTGTTTGCAAATATTCCGCACAACGCCCGCGTGCTTGCTGCAGAGGGATAACCACCTTTCTCACGAATTGTGTCTACCATTGGACAGGTTTTTTTTTGAAAATATCTTTAATATTCACAGTTAATTTCTGTTAATAAATAAATTTAGTTTGGAAAAATATAAATTTTAAGTGTATAATAGATTTATTTTATAGAGTATTAATTATTTTATTACATTATATTATTATTATATTATTATATTATTACTATTATTATATTATATTATTATTATTTTATTATAATATTATAATATTATTATTATGTTATATTATATTATATTATTATTATGTTATATTATATTATATTATTATTATTATATTATATTATTATCATAACTTACTGAATACATTTTTGTAGTGTGTGTATCAACTTGCTGATACAATTGTATTGTTTTGGTACACATTAAACCCCGTTTCATTTCATTTCATTCCATATTATATTATAATTATATTATTATATTATTATTTTATTATATTATTATTATTTTATATTATTATTATATTATTATTATTTTATATTATTATTATATTATTATTATTTTATATTATTATTATATTATTATTATTTTATATTATTATTATATTATATTATTATTATTTTATTAAATTATTATTATTATTATTTTATTAAATTAGTATTATTATAATTTTATTAAATTATTATTATTATAATTTTATTAAATTATTATTATTATTATTACTATTTTATTAAGTTATTATTATTACTATTTTATTAAATAATTATTATTACTATTTTATTAAATTATTATTATTATTATATTACACTTAATTTTAGCACGTATAAACCTTTTGATGCGCTTAAATAAAAATGAATTATGAGGCGTGCTAGTGGAATTGTATTACATTACATTGCATTATATAGCAGTTATCGGAAACTTCACAAAATACAATTGTTAATTTAATTTATTTTTGGTCACTTTACCTATTTTTGAACAATTTTAAAAAGGCTTAATAATTTAAAATTTATTTATATTATATTGTATTTTATTATATTATAGTTTATTAATTTTAAACTAAATTATGTTCTTCATTAAAACAAATACTTAGTAATACTAATAAATTAAAAACTTTCCAATATTATATTATATTACTTATGTAATATTTAATAAAAACAGTGTCTAAGAATTCATTGTTAGGGATAATTTCGAAGTTCGAGCTAAAGACACCTAATTACGGACGTTTAAGTTCGAAAACCGTATTAAAACATTAGTAATTAATAGATTCAAAATCGTGTATTTAGGAGACTTTTTCAAAGTTTCCTTAGACGCGCTAAACGCGAGTCGTACGAGGCTGATAACGAAACGTATTTGCAGCCTCGTGCGTGGATCACGAAAAACCGTTAAAAGAAATTAATAAAATCGCGTGTGAAAATATATTACACAGTATCGGATAACACGGTTAGCGAAAAACGTTGATTTGGGTGAGTAACATACTTTTAACGTAAAAAATAAATGCGCGTAAATATACAAAATGAAACGTACCCCAATTTCGCTGCGTATCTCGGAACAAAAGTAGATATTTAGAAGAATATTTCCAATGGATTAACGGAAACTTTTAAATCTGACCCGAAGAAAACGTGAAGAAAAGGCGACAGGTGCAAAGGCCTCGACATCGAGCGGTGGTTCGTTCACGCCCGCTCATACCGCCAGCCACAGCTCGTAATACGCGCCAAGGACTGCTTTTCCAAGTCTCTCTCGACCGAAAAAACTCCCTATTATGTAATGTCCCCCCCACCCGGGCTTCCTCATTTTCATTTAAAAGTCATCCCTTCAGATTGAAGTACCCCCCAACACCAATAGTATTCTATATATGGTGTTAGGGGGGGTCGTAGCCTCAGTCGATTTGGAGGTAATCGCTTCGATGCGCTTCTTTAGATTACGATTGAAATTGTTTTCCAGCCTATAGGCGTTCTGTTGAAGTACCACAGGAAGTCTACTGGGCGGATGCGTTCTTTTTGCAATATAATCATATTTAAGGTACGTGGGGGTGGGTTCGGGGGTTTAGTATTCAAACCCACCCTGAGGACAACACTACGACACATGACGATTGGCAAGTAATATTCGTTTGATGAGAAAGAAGTGGTAAATTATGTTCACTGAAAAATAAAACGATCAATTGATTTTCATTAATATAAATAATATTAATAAACTAAATAAATAATAAATGGTAAAAATAATATTAATAAACTAAATAAATAATAAATGGTAAAAATAATATTAATAAACTAAATAAATAATAAATGGTAAAAATAATATTAATAAACTAAATAAATAATAAATGGTAAAAATAATATTAATAAACTTAATAAATGGTAAAAATAATATTAATAAACTTAATAAATAATAAATGGTAAAAATAATATTAATTAATTATTAATGTATTTCAAGGACAAGTATTATTATAATACTTAACATAATACATTTTTTACTTCATAATTATTTCTTACCAGTAACGTGAAACATTTTAATCGAAAAAGCGTCACCTGGTAGTAACGCAGAGAACTACACTTCCGGGAATGTATCGTTGGTTTATCAGTTTAGGTGAAGGCTAAACGAAATTTAAATTCTATAAATAAATAATTCATTATTGACTCGTAACATAACACTGATTATTATAATCACTCGCGTGGTCTTTGTGGATAATATTTTTCAAAAAATGTACGGATAAGCGTTACACTTATTTTTATTTAGATGTATATGCTATTATGTTCATTTAAATGCTATTTCTCGTATTATTAAAATGGCTTTATTTTCAGCTTTTTTGTAGAAAATAGATATAAAAATATTTATCCACAAGGGCGCCATCTATTTTTATACTTGGATTCAAGTATCAATCTCTGGCGAGTTTAAATGTTCATTAATTGACTTCTATTAAAATAAGACTAAAAAAGTTTCTTTATTCTTGCTAAAAAAACTAATTTGTTTGAAACTTATTTGATAAGACTATTAACGTTTTTTATAGATGGCGCCAATAAATGAACCCAAGAAGCCGGGAAAATCAAATGAAATGAAACATATTTTGGAAAAAAGATTTTATTGGTACGTCTATCAATATGTTTCATAAGTAGTGCAAATTATTTGAATAAAATATTTGAAAAATATAACAATACAGCAATGTTTTTTTATTTATAGTTCCAAATAATGTTGATCTATTGATTATACACATTTTAATTTTATTTCTTACTTGGAGGATAATTTTCACGTATTTTGGGATCTGCAGTATTTCAAGTAATTGATATTTTCGCAATCTGATCAAGCTTTGCAAGTGCATTGGCATTGCAACAGTCTTCCCTCTTGTCTTTTACAGTCGATGCAATCTAAAAGTAGTTTCTCACTCACAATTGTCAGCCATTAAGATTTATTAAATTTGCATATTTAATTAAAATCAATGATATTTACAAATTACGTCGGTAAATTTGCATATTTAATTAAAATAAAGGATATTTACAAATGACGTCGTTGAATTTGCATATTTAATTAAAATCAAGGATATTTACAGTAAACAGGGCCCCACAGATTCTATATTTAAAAAAATCCTATATTTCGAAAATGTCCTATAACATCCTATATTTTTAGCAAAATCCCCAAAAAGTCCTATAAATTCGATATTTTGCCCATTTCCAATCCCGCCACTCACAAGCCAGTTAAAATGCTAAATTTAGCTATAGGATAAATTCGTATACAAAATCATTCTAGTCTATAATTTGGTTATTGTTAATATTGTTTCCATATTTTAAGTGAAAATCAAAGATTAATTTCACTAAATAAAGATTTTATTTTTAAATGCATAAAGTTAGTAAAGTAGCATATATAGTCCTATAAAATCGTATAATTTTGCAAAAAAAGTCCTATAAAGTCCTATATTTTTTGAAATATAATTATATTTTTCCTATAAAAAAAATTTAAGATTTGAGTGGGTCCTGAGTAAATATTGATTTTTATGAAATTTGCAAATTTAACGAAGTGTCTAATTTTTACACACAATACCAAGGGATTTGTGTTTACCCGGCCGTTATAAGTTTTTTAAATTGGAGCCCAAAAATTTCATTTTAAGTGGTTTTTCGCGATTTTAGACTTTGAATATACATACTTTTTAAATTAAGACAAGCTTGGTTTAAAATTATATTTTTAGTTAGTACTTATCATTTCTGAACTACGTTTTCAGTTGCATAAATAAAATTTAATATTAATTGCGATTTCTGGCCAATTTGTGGGATCTCATTACCCGTGTACGTGCTATTGTGATATTTGAATTTCGTACCAATTGATACAGGCAAATAGTTTCCTTATTTTCAAAACCAGGTAACTCGAAAAATTTGGTTTGCTAAAACTTAAATTAAACTAACGCGTTTGTGTTTAGCTAACTTATGTCAAAAACCAGGTAACTTGAAAAATTCGGTTTGTCTAAAAATTAATTTAAATTAACGTCTTCGTGTTTCGCTACCTTATTTCAAAAACCAGGTAACTCGGAAAATGCTATTTCAATAAAATTCTTCTTGGGTTTATTAAGTACTAGATGATTGAAAATTGGTTCAAATTTAAATTTAATATTTAAAATATATTTAATACATCGGCAGATTGTGTGTATCTTGTTTATAATCATAATCAGAATATTGAACTTACAAAAACTACCTAAACTTCATTAGGATTACAAGGAATAATAATTGGTTGGTTCAAGAATTCAGCCCAGAATGACATTTACTATGATTTTGATGCTTATTTTTTTCACCACTGACAATCTCGCCCAGATCGAACTGGGACTCGCAACTTGGTAGAATATTATCGTCCTTGGTTGTCGAATATGTCGCCATATTTAGACAATAGGGAGCTTTGTGCTGAAATAAACCTTGAATGCGTAATAATTCATAAATGTTTGCTATACTCACAAGGAGACTACCCGAGGTGGTTATCACCGATTTTGTTGAAATTCGGGGGATAGGTTGACCCCCTGGTAGTATGAAAATTCTCAAAAGCAAAAGTTGCAATGGAGTTTAGTTTTTCCACGACAACCGAAAATGTTTTTGACCTCTCCATTTAAAAAAGCATAGGATTTTCTCGGTTACCTAAATTTTGTTAAAATTTAACCAATATGGATAAATTTTACCCAAAATCCTTGAAGTTTTGTAAATTTAATTTTTTCAAATTTTTTAAGTCAGTAAGTACCCTGTGAAACCGAGAAAATCTCATGCTTTTTTAAATGGAGATTTTTTGTTCTGAGAGATCAAAAACATTTTTGGTTGCCATGGGAAACTAAAGCCCATTGCAACTTTTCCCTTTGGCAATTTTCATACTACCATAAGGTCTACCTAACCCCCGAGTTTCAACAAAATCGGTGATAGCCACCTCGGGTAGTTTCCTTGTCAGTTGCAGGTTAAGAAAGGCAAAATATCTAGTATATTTGGCGAAAAGATACTAGCACGACGTTGGCGAAAAGATACTAGCACGACGTTGGCGAAAAGATACTAGCACGACGTTGGCGAAAAGCTACTAGCACGACGTTGGCGGAAAGATACTAGCACGACGTTGGCGGAAAGATACTAGCACGACGTTGGCGAAAAGATACTAGCACGACGTTGGCGAAAAGATACTAGCACGACGTTGGCGAAAAGATACTAGCACGACGTTGGCGAAAAGATACTAGCAAGACGTTGGCGAAAAGATACTAGCACGACGTTGGCGAAAAGATACTAGCACGACGTTGGCGGAAAGATACTAGCACGACGTTGGCGAAAATTTCGAATTTCGTCTATTTTTGTGGAATTCCTAACGCGTGTTATTAATCCATTTTAGAAATGTCTATTGCGTAAATTTCAAATAATATTTAAAGCATATTATTATTTTTAAGCTTCAATATAGCGTTTATTTAGTACTATGCTCCTGAACAATCATCAAATCGCACGTGTATGTACGTCAACGTGGTGATCTCGGCATTACCCGTTCTATACTTACCCTGAACTCGCCAAACCGATTTTTTTAGGTATGCCTCACTCAGTTGTAATACAAAAAATAAATGTTTAAAACTGTTTTTAAATCTTATCTATGTTAATTAATTAACTCAATAGTCAGTATTTTCCAAAATTATACAACGCGCGCTGGTATATTTTGCAATTCAACCGTAAACAGGCCAAATTCGAAATTCCCGCCGCCGATTTACCGGAAATTCGAGCGCAAGAGGGATTCGGAGTAACGTTAGAAATGAATACTAGCTTGGTTTTACACAGAAAGGTTTGACATTTTCAACACACATTCTATATAAGACATAGATGAGACGCTTGAAGTTTGATTTCAATCTGTGCGTTTCCATTAAAAATTTAATTTAATTTATTTAATATAATCAATCACGAATAAAAATACCGTTACCCCTGAACGAAGTTGGATTTCAAATATGCTAAATACATAATTTTAACGATATTAGTTGAAATAATTTGCTGAAATGATATATGACCCATTTTTAAAATTATATGACTAGCAGCGTATATTTAGTCTCGGCGCATTTCAGTTCATCTTGTGACGCGATAAGACGAAAATTATCATTGGTTTATAGATAGATTTAGTGCTACGACGTCATAAAACGAAAAACCCCATTGGTGATAGATAATTTTTAATTCGAGATATCAAAGGGTCAGTGGCAAAATCTGACCATGATTTACGTTCATTGATTTCAATAAATAATTTTTGTTTAGGTTGTAAATTATATCTTTAAGTTTATATCTTCTTCAAAATATATTTTACCATGAAAACTTTAAAATCTCATATGAATAAATAATTGAACAAATAATAATGTACACATTTTCTGAATCGGAAAGTCAAATTCTACAGGTGGTAAGATTTCCCTTGAATAAATAAATAAAACTATAGATAATATACACATTATCGAATTTTAAAATCTAAATCTAAAAGCTGGTAAAAATCTCACGAATAATTAAATTAAGTTAATTCTGAATCAGAAAATCTAAACCTAAATTAAACATTTCATATTAATAATGAAATTAAATTATGAATAATATATACATTTTCTGAATCGGAATATCTAAACCTAAAAGCTGGCAAAATTTTATATTAATAATGAAATTAAATTATGAATAATATATACATTTTCTGTATCGGAATAGCTGGTAAAATTTCAATTAATTAAATAATTAAATTCAGATTTGAATAATATATACATTTTCTGAATCAGAAAATCTAAATCTAAAGCTGGCAAAACATTCATATTGATAATTAAATTGAGTTATGAATAATATATAAATTTTCTGAATTGTATTATCTAAGCTGTAGCGATTGCACTCACCATCTGGAAGTTTCCCTTTCGGGAAGATTAACATTTACACCAAAAAAAGAACAGAAACATAATCAAGAGGAAGGGAAATCTTAATTAGATAGATGCGAACTGTCTCCCCGGGGAAGACAGAGGGGGCAGGGAAGAGGGGGAGGAACCGGGGTATAAATACCGCCCCCCCTCCTCCCACACCAAGGGAGGGGTAAGTACGGGGGAAGAGCTTTCGGAATCTAAGAGATGAAATTTGTAGTTGTCGTGCATACACGGTTCAGTGATTTTGGCAAAAGGGTAGACTCTCGTTCACTTCCCCCAAGTATAACCAGAGGAGATAGTGGAAAAAGCGGAACACGCCATGACCAAGAGTCGGGGAGTTTTGAGAGTCAACCAACCGTATTAAATAGTAAGGCGAACCCTAAGAGCCAATAAAATGAAAACACACAATTTTAGAAGGTTATAAGATCTAAGTGCCCGTTGGCCTTCCCTCAGTCACCAACGTCAAAGATAGCTTTTTTGGACGACTGTGTGCCCTGTAGGTAGTAGTCCTACTCCCAAAAAAATACACCCATACCAATATCGCGTCGAGGGGTGTATGGAACATCCCAGATGAAAGTGGATTGGTTTCAAGTAGTAGGGACACCATTTTATTTTATTATATCACTTTTTTTAACTTCCGGTAATTTTCACTTATCGCAAGAGGAACTGGAGTTTTCAGGATTGACTTGTAGAAAATTTCTTATTGTTGTTAGAAGTATATAATGTAACGTAACGTAACTTATTGTAACGAAATGTAACGTAATGTAATGGAATGGAATGTAACGTAACGTAACGTAATGTAATATAAGGTAATGTAATTGTTTGTCATTTAATGTAAGGTAATGTAATTCTTTGTAATTTAATGTAAGGTAATGTAATTGTTTTTGTAATTTAATGTAAGGTAATGTAATTGTTTGTAATTTAATGTAAGGTACTGTAATTGTTTGTAATGTAATGTGATGTAATGTAAGGTAGTGTAATGTAATGTAATGTAAGGCAATGTAAGGTAATGTAATGTAATGTAAGGCAATGTAAGGTAGTGTAATGAAATGAACTGGACTGGAATGTAATGTAATGTAATTGTTTGTTACGTAATGTAATGTAATGTAATGTAATGTAATGTAATGTAGCGTAATGTAATGTAATGTAATGTAATGTAATGTAATGTAAGGTTAGGTAGTGTAAGATAGTGTAATGAAATGAACTGAACTGAACTGTATTGTATGAAATGTAATTGTTTGTAATGTAATGTATTGTATGAAATGTAATTGTTTGTAATGTAATGTATTTTATGAAATGTAATTGTTTTTAATGTAATGTATTGTATGAAATGTAATGTAATGGAATGTAATGTAACGTAAGGTAGTTTAAGGTAGTGTAATGAACTGGACTGAACTGAATTGTAATGTAATGTAATGTAATGTAATATAATGTAATGTAATGTAATGTAATGTAACGTAAGGTAGTGTAAGGTAGTGTAATGAACTGGACTGAACTGAACTGTAATGTAATGTAATGTAATGTAATGTGATGTAATGTACTAGAGTATAGATTAATGGTAATAGTAAGTGTTGAGGGGTAAGACACTCTGCGAACTCGGTGTACACTGCCGTACCTTTGACAGTGCTAAATGGAACTCGCGAACTCTTGAAAATATGTACCTTTAACAGTGCTAAATGCACGAACTCGGTGTACAGATTATCTGAGACTGTCTTACCCCTCGGTAAGTGTAGAGAGGTGTTAGCTGGTCACCACCCTCCTAACGCAACTTATGAATTAAAGGCATTAAAATTCGCTAGCTAACTTGGGCCTAGTGTATAAGCCTAGCTGATTATTATTATTCTTATTTTTAATGTATAATTTAATATAAATATATATAATATTGATACTAACAGGCTCGTGAAGAATTGAATAACATGTTAAACTACACGAAATTTTTAGAAGCACCCATCAAATATAAGAAAATTTATAAAGATAGTGTTGACAAATTTTTAACACGTTACATATTTTTCAAAATAATTCCGTTTCATTTTGCAAACCACTCCCGTATTAAAGGGTATACACTTATGTCTACAAAATATAATATATACTTCTGTATTTAGTTAGGAAAGTGGAACCTATTTTCAAACATGGGAGGATTTTGGTATATCCTTTTTTAGAAAACAAACGTAACCAGCAAAAGGCCGATTTACAGTTTAAAATAATCGTCGCCATGGAAAATATAAAACATAGAATATAATATAATAAAATAAAAAAACTGAACCCCGTCACTCGAACTTTATGTTCCTATCCGGGTTGGGGGTTGTTGGTTGGGGGTTGGGGGGTTGGGGGGTTGGGGGGTTGGGCGGGCGAATAATCAGTTTCACCGAGTGACTTTAAGACTAGTTTACGAGAACAATTTTTAGGATAGGTCGGGCTGAAATTGCGAACAGCGGAGATGCATACAGATATGTCGAAGAGTGGAGGCCGTAACTCCCAACACGCCCGAGAGATGGCAGCTCCAGTTCCAGACCTTCCTTCACGGAGGATTCTCTCCCCGCGCCAGCTCCAAATGCGCGAGATTTTAAGCTTGACGGTTAAGCCGAACTCTCACCACGCGTCGTAAATCGAGTACCTCCCGCACCCAGAACAAAGTACTTTACGGACCAATTGCAACTGAAGAACGTCTATTACTGGGACCAAGAATGCATAGATGTTAACGGAGAAAATAAATGTTTCTCCAGTGGATTGGTAGGTTAGCACTTTCGTCTCGCAGCAAGAGGAGACGGGTTCGATCCCAGCCTGTGGCACTCAGTGAAAACTCGGAACAACTCCTTCCGCTTTGAGTTTGCAAGTTCTCTCCCCCACTGGTTTAAGGGGTTTCCCCCGAGCTCTTCAGTTTTCTCTTCTAAAAAAACTTGTTGAGGTTAACGGTAATAGTTAGTGTAGGGAGCTGTTGGCTCGCGTGGCATGAAGGGCTTGCCACCACCCTCCTACGCATTGTAACCCGGCCACCTGAATTAATGGCTTTAAAAGTCGCGTGATGACTTAGGCCTAAGGTGGTGCCTTGGGTATTAGCCTAGCTGATTATTCTCAATAGGCGATAGCATAAATTTGTTTCGTTAAAATGTTCCCGGAAATTCGTCACAGTACTGCCAACTTCTAAAACGCACTTCCGCGATCGGGGTTGGCCGTGGTCAAAACATAGGGGCTGCTTCATTAAGCCTAGGTTAAAAACGTGTTCTAGTCTTAGGCCTTTAATTATTTTACAATTTTTTAGTCAGAGACTTAACATAACTATCGCAATAATAATACTAATTTCCGAGTCGTCGTTAAATAAAGTTTAACAAATTAATCTTCTCTTTCTAATAAAAAAGTATCAATATTTAAAAACGTAACTTACCCCAAATTTTAAGTATGACATTCTTTAAAAGTTAAACTTTTAAAGATTTATTTAATGAAACTGGAAGTCACTGTTAACGGTAAACTTAAAAGCCATTTTATAACCACGAGACTATTTTTAAAGGCTTCTACCGATTGATGACGCTCAAAGGTTTCCCGAAAGAAATTTTACCCAGTATACCTTGCAATTTATGCTATCGTCTATTTAAAAAACAAAATACATCTGCTTAAAAATGTTTTAAGGTCAACATAGAATATGTAACCATCCTCCTGATACCCTGAAGAAAAACCACGCCAATCTTGTAATCTTTAAGAAATTCATAGGTAGAGGTCGGCAGTCGATTAATTTTTATCCATGAATAAAATAAGCTCGGCTATATTTAAATAATATTTATTTAAATAACCAATATTTGAATAAAAATTGTAAAATGTTTAAATAATCGAAAGTGAATAAGCCTATTATTTAAATAAAACAAATAATTATTTAAATAAAACAAATAATTATTTAAATAAAACAAACAATTATTTAAATAAATACCACTTTTATTCAAATAAATGCTTGGTTGCGTAAAAACATAATTAAATAAGTTAAAATTATATTCTTTTTACCAACGTTTTTTAAATAAATCGGAAAATTTGTAGATAATGAATAAACAATTCCGAACACTATTCATAGGCTCTCCCCGTGTAGGCGGAGATTATCTTCGGGGATCATGAAAATAGAGGTGAAAGTTGCGGCTGTGTATTCTCCGTTAACCTCCATACATTCTTGCATGGATTTTACAAGTCTCACGTTTCTAGTATGGGAAGTTGCGTCGTACGGGGAACGGCTTAAGCGTTACAGTAATAGCGTCGTATATTCAGAATTTACGATTGGTGATGCAGTTCGGGGCGTTTGACTCTCGGCGAAGAGACGCTTCTTACATTCGATATTGAATTCGTTTTCGGTATTATGCAAATTGAGGGTAGCGTAATATGAAATAAAAGAAATTTGGACATAATTTGAATATTTTTCCACCAAGCATACTATAGTTCGCGAAGGGGAACAACTAATTTATTCCTATAGGAAAAAGATCTAGTTATGAAAACAAAAAAAAGACATGTTTTGGTTGGGTGAAAAGAAGTTTTACCATAAAATATATGGCAATAATAAATATTCAATATAATAGTGATATGGTAATGACTTTCTTTATTTTATTCAATAAATTCTGGAAGTAAACTTTTGAAGTCAAGTTTTATTCAACACTTCTTAACTCCAATTTTAACTTATTTTAAATCACGTTTTTTCGGGCCTTTGACAACTGACGTACGTTCAGTAGCTGTTTCATAGCGATTTTTTTTCGCATTTCCGGTTTGATAACACGCTGGTCATTGACGTCATTGAGTGACGTATTAGAACGAAGTGCATATTTTTTCAATATATCAATTCTGATGTCAATGGGTGAAACATTTGTGACTCACATACCCTACATCATAACGTGATGGACTCTACTAAGCTTAATATAAACCAATTCAGTGTCATACTTACGTTTAATATGTTACTTATGATTAGTGTGGTTTATTTTCCGGAATAATAAAATGAGGAAAAATGTTAAAAAAATGAAACATAAACTACTTTTTAAGGGTTTTTAAATGATTTTAACTTTTTATCGATATAAAATGTCTAATATCAGAAACAAATACTACAAAACATTAATAGTAATACATTGTTAATCAGTTTAAACTAGTCTAGAGGTTTGGTTTTACTTTTAGATTCGAAAAAATGAGGCGAAAATACCGCTTTATTTAAATTTGCAAAAAATATATTAGACTTATCATCAGAAGTTAATGAACCGAAGTTGCCGAAATAGCGATCAGAATCGGAGGGCGTTTTCCTTATGAAAATGATGAGAAAATCGAGTCAAATAAAAGCTAATTTCCATCCCCGTCTTTTGACGCGATAAATTGCACTTGGGAATTGTGAGTATAGCTATTTCTATCTATCAAAAATGGTTTCATAAAAACAAAAACGTTTTTTTTCGACGTAGGAGCGCACAAAATTTCAAATTCGAGGTAAAAATGTATCTTCATAAGGAAAACGCCTCCAACATGGGGAGTATAACAGTCTGATAACTTCGGTTAATTTACTTCTGATAATAGTCATAGAATTTCTCAGATAACTAGAGTAAAATTACCTTCAAAAAGTGTCAAGATGAATTCTCTGACTTTTCCCTGACTTTTTACAAATTCTTAAAATTCCCTGACCTTTCCCTTACTTTTTATGTCCATTTTAAAATTCCCTTACTTTTCTCTGATTTCCCGGTTTTCTCTGAAAACGTTTTTTTCCGACCTAGGAGCGCGCTAAATTTTAAATTCGACGTAACTCCATATGGATAACGCCTCCAACATGGGGACTATAGCAGTCTGATAACTTCGGTTCATTTACTTCTGTTATCATGGATTGAAAAAAGGACTCGGTCATTTTCCACGGAAAATTTCCGACTTACAACACTACTTATGAGAATAGAAAAAAGGCAATTTTTGCGAAAAATCTACGTTAAAACCACCCATTTGTATTTCGCAGTCCAAATTCAATTACAGGAGACTTATAACGTTAAGATAGAACGAACACAATAGTGTAATATATATATATATATATATATATATATATTAAAGGGCTTTTGCGTGGCTTTCGTGATTTAAGGAGGTTGCATTAAAGGGGTTGTTAACCCTTCAAACCCCAGGGAAGGTACCGCAATAAAATTCAAATTATACTCGAAACCACGGAGCGCCGCGTGGAACGTTCAATTAATTCTTTGATAAGGGTGGCTCTTGGCTTATAAATCATAGGCCATTGCAACGCAGCGGGGCGGTTTTGAGCCACTCTTTGATTTTTGCACCGAAATTTAACGCTTAAGGACATTTCGGTTTTTCGGAAAAACAAAGAATTTTTTTTCGGGGCAGCGCTAATTTCGGGAAAAAGAACAATAAGAAACGGCCCTAATAGGCAAAGGAAAAACCTGACTAGGCGCTTTCCTCCTCTTACGCCGTCACAAGGCGGGGAATTTAACTTCACGGCTATTTAAACTAACTACCGCCATCTATTTGATCTTTTTGCCGCTTCCGTTCGTACGTTGGGCTATCGGCCCCGTTGCCAGCCGCCCTGTTGCCACCAGCCCCGCCTAATAAAGAGAGAAAGACACTAGGCGAGTGCTGGAAAGACAATCCAGTCAAGTTCTCCGCGATTCTCTCAACTTTTTCCGTACTTTGGGTTGTTATCTCGCCAGAAAGGGCGACTCGCTAGAAATTGTCTCGATTCGGCGAACAATGACGACTCTTCAGTCTTTTCCCTCTTTTGACTTCCAATTACAAAAGAACCATCGAGGGGGATTGTTCGTGAGTAACGTAATGGTTAGGGGGATAACCCTTACTATCAGAATAATAATAACAGCAATCGGCTAAATAATATCCGAGGCACGAGCAGAAGTCCGCTAGCATCTTTTAAAGCCTTTAAAGCAAGTGTCGGCTCTATCATTGCCTACGTTATTTTTGATTGGGTCTATGTATCAAAGATGGCTATGGTAGATCAGATCGCCGGGAAGGTGCTTCCACCTAGTATCGACTTTGAAAAACGTTTTATCGTTTATTTTTAAGTCGACAATTACGTGTTTGCCGAAAAGACAATCCAAGCGAGGTCGAATGAGCACGTGATTACAAATAGTCCTTTCTGATACGTGATTACGATTACCCAATGAACTAAAAGCATGCTTTTGGGCTACGCCATATAGGTAAATTATGCTGGGTAATGTGCCTAATCAACTTGTTTAAATTTGCACGGTGGTGACAAATGTCGATAAAGAACGCAATTATACTAGAGCCGACACTTGCTTTAATTCAGGTGGTTACAACGCGTAGATGGATGGTTGCGAGTCCTTCGCGTCACGCGAGACATCAACTTCCTACACTCACTGTTACCCTTAACAAAAACGAGCCCTAAGGATTATTGACGCTAAACCATATCTTGCCCATACTGCACCAATTTTTAGATCACTTAATATCTTAAATGTAAAGCACACATATATCTACAACTCGTTATTATTCATTTTTAAATCTCTAACCACTTTCGTACATAACCAATTTCAATTTAGTAGACTCTTAATTTATTTTACCAGAAAAAAAACTATATTTTACATACCCCCGCGGCGCGCAATTCCCTAAAATTAAAATCTATTTTCTGTGAGGGAACCAGATATTTTGATACCCTGAATACTATAACCTCAGTTGGTCTAAAATGTTTTTAAAAACAGGCTAAGCTATTTGTTCAAAATGTTACCTAACTTTATTTTACAAATAATTGTTGTATAAGAGTTTAAATTTTTATTTTGTTACTTTTCTTTGTTGCTGTAATTCTTTATTTGTGGTTTTTTTTTAATATATATTTTTTGAAAAAAAAAAAATATAAACGCCGGTTAAAAGTCATATAATGACTTAGCCGTACCATGGAAAAGTTTTTTTGACGTCTGAAATAAAGAACTTAAACTTAAAACCTCCGCAAGCCATTGAAAAGATAACTTATAAATTCAATGCGGAAGAAGCACCCAGGGCTACAAGTTCCTCTTGCAACGAGGTGAAAGTGCTCAGCCAAACCACTCAATTTTATTTGTTTTAAAAATGTATCTATAAAAGGCCTAGGTTTTCTTCTGCCTGTCACCCTTTAAATTTACTTTCCTTCCAAACAAATACCCTGGTGGTAGGCCAACGTGCTCTGCTGCTGGCCTACCAGGAAAGTAAATTTAAAGGGTGACAGGCAGAAGAAAACCTAGGCCTTTAACATCTCAACCGTTTTATTTCGGTTTCCTCTTTCCATAAAAACTAGTTGGGTTTAACGGTAATAGTTACTAGTTAGTGTAGGGAGCTGTTATCCCGCGTGAAATGAGAGGCTTGCCACCACCTTCCTACGTATTGCAACCCGGCCATCTGATTTAAAGGCATTAAATCTTAAAATTACAAGATAAAAGAGTTCGATTTCTTCTGAAAATTTCGAATAATTTTAATATTTTCCCTTACAATAATCTGCTTTAGAAATTATGTAGCAGTATTTATATGTGTATAATTTTTTATTTCTATCGATTCATACTTATTTGCAAGGGAAAACGTTTTGTGACCAGGTCTTATAGAAATATTCCAGGACTTATTTATATTTATATAGCCCTCTTTAGGATAAAAACCTGAAATATTTATAAAGCCTTCTTTAGGATAAAACACCAGAAATATTTATAAAGCCCTCTTTAGGATAAAAACCAGAAATATTTATAAAGCCCTCTTTAGGATAAAAAACCAGAAATATTTATAAATCCCTCTATAGGATAAAAACCAGAAATATTTATAAAGCCCTCTATAGGATAAAAACCAGAAATATTTATAAAGCCCTCTTTAGGATAAAAACCATAAATATTTATAAAGCCCTCTTTAGGATAAAACCAGAAATATTTATAAAGCCTTCTTTAGGATAAAAAACCAGAAATATTTATAAATCCCTCTATAGGATAAAAACCAGAAATATTTATAAAGCCCTCTTTAGGATTAAAACCAGAAATATTTATAAAGCCCTCTTTAGGATAAAAAACCAGAAATATTTATAAAGCCCTCTTTAGGATAATAACCAGAAATATTTATAAAGCCCTCTTTAGAATAAAAAAACAGAAATATTCTACAGTTATTTCCGATAATGCATTTTTGACATGATAATTATTAGTAAAACTAGTACCTTCTCGAGCTTCAAATACACGAAATAAGTAGGCTAAACTATCCATATAATTAACTCACTCTATATGACCCCATTTTCTAACGAGTCACAACTTACTAAAACTAATGCACAAAACTTGGTGCTACTAAAAATATAACGTCAAGAATATATTCAGTATAATAGAAAATATGGAGTTCGCCTTGATCATGATTCCCTTGTCAAAAACCACGCCTATCCGCCTTTGTCGTGTAATCTGTCCCCCATTATCCAGAAATTGTTGGGGGATGAAGGGGGGATACAATCAAGTTCTCTCTCTCCTTGTAGGCGGGGTATCTCTTCCGGGAATCATGAAACACAGAGACCATACATATTCTCGGGTAACCTTAATAAATTCTTGGTAACGTTGTCTTTTTTTAGGCCAAATATTATTTCTAGATTTAATTTTTTTTGTCCACCCATCTTATGAGTGTCGATAAGAGTGGAGCAATAAAGAAGGGGAGGGGGGAGGGGGGTGCACATCGACATCTTGACGTCGTCTTGTCCTGGCTCGAGGAGGAGTCAATCGCCGAGATGGCCTTTCCGTTCGCTCGCAATGATGGATGGCGTTATTAAAAACCACGACACATCTGCTCTCGCCGGAACAATAAACTTCAAAGGGCCGCGCTCGACACTCACGACATTCAGCGTCACCTATTTTTATATATATACACACACTCTTCCCAATATTATTTCACGCTGACATAAACCGACGCATTGCGACGAACCAAATAAGAAAAATAATGGCCTAAAATTCATAATCAATTTTATCTTTTTAAATCAGTTTTAAAGGAAAAGTCCAGCATCGTTAAAAATGTCATATTTTTGGATTTAAATATGGCGCGAACCTATACTCTTAATTTTCAAATCGCCGATTAATTTATCATTAATTAAGATTAATTAGCATACTCAAAATTATTATATTTAAAGGGAATATAACCTCAGGTATTTGGTGTGGAATACCAAAGTTTGCAGCTTTGGCCCCTATTGCCTTTGGCTTTAGAAATGTTTGGCGCCACTGTACAGGATAATTTGAAAAATTGAAGGGGTCTTCCATAAAGATTGCTTTGCAGGTTATATTCCCTTTAAGAAACCATTATACGAGAGCCTTTCATTTAAAATTGTGTTTTAACGACGCTGGACTTTTCCTTTAAGAAATATTAAAATTAAATACTACATATTTTATTGTCTTCAGTAACTATGCGTCATTTCAAAAATGTACCATAAAAGCCTCGTATCAAGACTATGGTTTAATTCGTGTTATTATAGATTCTGTAAATATTTGGGTAATTTTTCTATAGCATTCCATTTACAGCTCTATAGAAATTCCATAGAATTTGTCAGTAGATTAATATAACCATCTTTATTAGGATAGCATTCGTACAACAGTTCTATAAATTTATTTCATAATTTTTCTATTGAATTTTGGTTACATTTCTATAAAATTTCTACAGGTTTATTTGGTCATTTTCTGTAGGATTTTGGTTACCGTTCTGTAGAGTTTCTACAGATTTATTTAGTCATTTTTCTATAAGATTTTGAACACAGATACATTTCATAATTTTTCTATGGGTTTTTTGGTTACATTTCCATGGGATTTCTACAGATTTATTTGGCCGTTTTTCTATAGGATATTGATTACCGTTCTATAGAATTTGTACAGATTTATTTGGCCGTTTTTCTATAGGATTCTGATTACAGTTCTATTGAATTTATATGGATATTTTTGTAACGAAATATGTAGATAATTACTCTCAGAAAATAAGATGTCAAGATTGAAATCATATAGAAAATAATAATAGTAGCCCAGAGCTTATGTGCAATTCCTTAATAATACCTTCAAGCATAAAATAATGAGAACAGGTATAGTTGTTCAAGAACATATTTAGATCATAGAGAACCTAGATGACTACCTGTATAGAGAACCAAAAAATAGAATAAGGCAATTCAAATTGAAACAGTGACGTGAGTTTTCGAGAGGTGTTTTTACAATGTTTTTATTGAGGCTCCACTATTAATAACCACTATCCGTAATCGGTGTACAAGCTTGTATTTTTGAGTGTATACTAAAGAGATTACGTAATCGATTACAGATTTAACACTACCAAAGTCTATACTCGCTGTAATCGGTGTACAGAATTTAAGGAAGTGGTTAGCCCTTCAATTTATAATGAATTAAATTAAATTGTTAGCTTCAGCTTTTTTTAAATTCGCGTGAACTAAATTAAGAGTTTAAACGAATATATATGTGTTGTGTCGAATGATAAAAGAAACCATTCCTATGACCGATACTAGATGGCGCTATACCATAGCGATAATGTTTCACTTAAGTACCATTTTTAGCCGATCATAAAACAAGCACAATTTATTTTAAGCCAAGAATTAATACCGTAAGACCTAGGAGCAACAAACAAAGCACCTTACACAAGGAGAACGTAACCTGTCAAAAGTCGTGTATTTTCTCGCGTACAGTTTTCAATGGTTAGACGCTTTAGCGCCTGCTGCCGTCGGAAGGGGGAAATTCGGAAATTGTCGTCTCCCTTTCCGTTAAACGTTCAGTGTAAAGGGTCGTCCAATGAAATTTGTACACAACATTGCGTTAGCGTGTTTAAAGGCTAGCTGCGTTCTCCTTGTGTTTGTTGCTCCTAGGTAAGACCGGCTTCAAAATTAGTATTATTTTATTAAACCTAGTTTTATCAAGGTTTATAGTCCTCGTAACGGTAAACGCTTACTTTCTCAGTAATCTAACTACGTTCTTGACCTCTTGCGTAAAAAATGAGAGTATCGCTCGGCTCCAATAAATCGAAAATTGTTGAGAATAATCATAATAGAAAACGGAGGAAAAGGTAGTCGAAGGACCGGAGGAGGGGGGGGGGGGCTAGTTCCTAATTTGTAGCCGTGGCAGCGCGAGTTTCCGGCTCGACGGGAAAGCTGCGGGCGAAGGGGTAAATAATATTCATCGAAGGGTAGTGCAGCGAGATAACTCAACGGAGAAGGCGAGAAAATGAGAGTGGAAAAGGCCCCCGGGCCCGGGCCTGGAACGAGGAAAAGGATAACTATACTTTACCATCGAAGTTGTATCTCTTAGATTCCGCTCCTGAGGCGTTTCGGGAGCTAAAAAAATATATATCTACTGGCGAAAATGTTTTGGGCCAAAGATAGCGAACGCTGTTTCTTTCGCGGTGGAGAGTTGAGAGGATAGCTCTAACATTACGTAGTACAGCTCCCCTTTTCTGATAAACTATGAAGGGGGTTTACAAGATGGGGGCAAAATGGTGTCCTCGGCAATTACGAGAAACTACTGGCAATGTGTTCAGTCAAGAGCAAAAATTTCGGAGGTTTGGCGAAAGAAAAAATGCCCGTGAACGTCAGACTCTCCTCTCCATCGTAAAGTCTGGCTCCGGGCTCGGTTTACCCCTCGCTTCATACGACTACTACACTAACTTTACAAGCTTGTTTTTCTCTCCACTACCGCGAAAAAGGTCCGTTCGTATTAAGGTTATGCGAGAACCGATTTAAGTCTCTGAGAACGTGCGAGTCTGTCTTTCAAGCCCGTTGCTATGATATAAGGGGGTGGCGGAGTGGCTAGCACTTTCGCCTCGCAGCGAGATCCACTCCTTCCGCGTTGAGTTAGCAAGTTCTCTCCCCACTTGTTAAAGGGGTTTTCCTCCGAGTTGTTCGGTTTCCTCTTTCCATAAAGACTTGTAGAGGTTAATGGTAATAATGAGGGTAGGGAGATGTTGGTTCGCGTGGAATGAAGGACTTGCCACCACTCTCCTTCGCATTGTAACCCGGCCACCTGTTTAATGACTTGGGCCTACGGTGGAGTCTTGGGTATTATCCTACCTGATTATTATTAATACTGCTATTACTTGACATTGGCACCCGTAGACATTTTCTAAGGAGTGATATTATTCACACATTTTTTAGTGAATTCATTACCCATGAAAGGAGAGCAGTTTTCTTATGTTTGTTACCCCCGTGCGGACGTCCATGGTATATGAGTTATTATATCATAAGGAGACCTACATTTTTCCAATTGTAACGCACCATCGTAAGAATGTTTTCGTTTAAATTTAGAGGAAACTTGAATAATTAGTTACGGAAAAGTTCTTAATTTAGCTCGTGTAACTTTTATTAAAGATAATTTAATAATTTAATTTATTTAATTAATCAGAATAGCGGTAGAATTTTAATTATCAGAGAAAAACATATTTGCTTGAATCTAAGCTATTTCGAGAAGAAATATATTATCAAATCAACCCCTGACAAATGGCTTTACTATAACGATTTGATTTGCATTTTAAATCGGGCTTTTATAAATAGGTCTTCTCTTACGTTATTAGTAATCTAAATATGTTTTTGGAAGTATATATTCCTACGCATATTAACCGGCCACCTGAATTAATGGCTTTAAAAGTCGCTTAGCAGATTATTATTTTAAATTACAATTATTTACCCAGTAGTAATTATTTGTTATCAAACGACATTAACACGCGAATTAGGTGGAAGCCTCAGCCGTGGTCTAGCCTCGGTACTTCTCCTAGTACACAAGAGTGCTGCGGGTGGAACACTTCTACAGGCGCTGGTAGGCCAAAAATAGACCAATGGGATAATTGGAAGCCTCAGCCGTGGTCCAGCCTCAGTACTTTTCCTAGTCTAAAAATAGACCAATGGGATTATCTTCCAAATGCTTTTTCGGGTGATTGGATAAAGATGCGCTTCTAATTGTCCCATTGGTCTATTTTGGTAATACCAGCGCTTGTAGAAGTGTTCGACCCGCAGCACTCTGGTGTACTAGGAGAAGTACCGAGGCTGGACCACGGCTGAGGCTTCCACCCTGTGTAAATAATATCAAATTACCATTGTGACAAAACTCGGAAAAACTGATGAATTCTTTACTGTTCATGGATAACTACAATGTGAACAGATCCCTGTACGTGGGGGAGCAGGTTTGAGCCACGCGTCATCGCCGTAAAAAGTGAAGTTGGGCTCGCTTGAGCAATAAGTGAGCAGCCAACAAGACGAAATTCGTTAAGGAAACTCTGAAAGTGGTGGCGATACAGCTCCCTCTCGAAGATCACGAAAAATGTAATAAATAAATAAATAAACCAATTCCCGTTTCATTTTGGATTTCAGTGCTATATATCTGGCAGCTCTATCGCAAGCGGGGAGTCACTGAAAACTATTCGTAAGGCTAAGAATGTATTGAGGCTAACGGATAATATATTTCCGCAGCTCTAGTCTTCGTTTTCATGATGCCTGAAAAATATTATTCACGTACACGAAGACAGAAACCGCGTTCTTACCGGGAGAAAGGTGGAAATATTACACGAGGAAAGCCAACAAGGCGTGGTTTTTCTTTAAGGGATCACGAGGTGAACAGATAGCTGCGGGTATATTATCTCTTCAACGGTATACAATTTTCGTCAGAATTTTCATATTCGTAAAAATGTAGGAAAGTTCTTGTAAAAGGATATTTTTAAGCACGGTTTAATTCTCTTTAGGATCTAGTTTTTCTCCCCTTTACGAGTATTTGCTGATAGAGCAACTAGATCTTATACTCTTCCATTTTTATTCGAGAGATTCGAACGAGTTCTTCAAACTCTTAATTATACCTAGTCAGCCCTTTTTTTTAATATATTTTTGGAGGGGGAACGGAGGACAGCAATTGGAAAAGCGAAAGGGGTTTGGTTCCGGGTTTCCACTTACGCTCTCTATCTCTAAAGTACCTTTACTAAATCTTTTTCAAACATATTCTAGCATTCTCCTTTTTCCTCTATCTCTCGTTCCAAATATGATATATTGAGTTTTTATGGAGGGCTCTACGCTTACTTGTACTGACGAAACGGAAAGGGATTTTTCAACGAACATTACAAGATCCCCAACAAAGAATGTCGTTAACCAGAGAAGAGTTTTAACGTTCAAGAGTGTTTGGTTTACGCTGTCTTTTTGTAATGATATATACGAAAGTTCGAAATAATTTTATACGTCTGGTGTTATTAATATTAAATAAAATATATTTTTATTTTTCTAATAGGACCAAGAATGTTATTATACTTATAAGGAGAGTACCGGCGATGTTTATTGCCAATTTCGTTCAAAGTCGGACGTAATGTAGACCTATATAAGATATGAAATTTCCTAAAAGGAGACGTTGCACTACCCATTCGAATTGCCATGGCCCTGTGACGTCGAATTGCCTGTTAACAGAGGAAGGATTTCTACTTATTTTCTTTGATGATTTAAAATTTTAAATTGCTCACTTAATCATCTTTGTAATTATATATTTGAGCCGATAAATTTCAAGAATGTTTGTGTTATTAGGAATAGGACCAGAAAAAGGCCTTTTTATAAAGTAGCATTGGCACTCTTGTTTTGAGATTGTTGCTACGTCCCGGGCAGGGGCGGATTAACCCTTTCGGCGCCTTTAGGCACAGAAAAATTTGGCGCCCCTTGGCATTGGTCAGCTAAGGAGGGGCGTATCGGTTTTTAATAACTATATAAATAAATTTTCGTATCCCCAAACCTTTTCGGCGTTATTTTGAGTAGGGGCAAGCCAAGTACATGGACCGTGGAGCTTTATCGGAGTTTTGGCGCCCCTAGAAAAATGGCGCCCTAGGCACGTGCCTACTTTGCCTAATGGTTAATACGCCCCTGGTCCCGGGTGACGTATCGATGACGTTTCATTACGAAATGCCTTGGACATAAGGGTAAAACCGACGAGGCACCCTATTTTTAAGTATAAACTGAACTGAACTTCTACGTATTTCGTGACGATTAAGCGTAGCTTATTTTATGGAAAGGTCTATTCCCACTGCTACTTGGAATGGCCATGGGTACTTTGTAATTTAGGGTTAATTAACGTGAGTCACTGTTTTCGAATTTCTTGGATAATTGAAAATATTTATAGCAATTAACTTTATTTATTATTAAGTCAAATTGTTAAATGCTTAAAAAAAGAGCAAATGAGGTACAAAAGATATTTAATTGAGCCAAGGCTTAAAGGGGAACGGCCAAGCTTTTCCAAATATGGCCTTATTTCCGTATAAAAAGATTAACAAGACGTTCAATATACTAACACGTACCTTTTTTTGTCTTGAAAAAATAGCTTTTGGCCCAAAAGCTTGAAACGGAAAATAACGCCAGGTGTTTGGGTTTGAATTTTCGCCGCCATCTTAGGGGCTGCCGCCAGCGCTCCTAACCCCGTATGAGCGATTTGCGAACTATCCTAACTTTTAAAATCGCGCAATTTAGGCTTAGGTCTCTTATAACTGGAACCCGCCGCGCGTGCAAAACAAACTTTTTGCGTCTTCAGCAGCGCGCGCTTTTACGTTGTTTTTCTGTCTCACCGACTTCTCACCAGGTGTCGCGGTGGACGCGCGCTTTTCAATTTCCCGAAATTTCTTTATTTTATTAAAAATTAACCACTCAATATTTTTTGATGCGGTTTTCGCGATAAATTTTAGTTTTTAATGGGCTATAGGGCTATCTAACTGGTTAAAGCTTGACCGTTCCCCTTTAAGACTATAATTTTCAAATGGTCCACTTAAGTTAGCAAGAAGATGTAGAATGATTTTACATCGTGGTGACGTCATAGCTCTAGCGTAATTATTTATGGACAAATTGTTTGGATGACGTCACGTGCTTCTAACTGAAATTTTCGTATAAGTCCCGCCCTGAAAGTTCCACCTTAACAACATAGAACGTGTTGAAACTGATGTCCATTCCAAGTAGCGTTATGAATTCCTGATACTAGGTGGTTTCTTTTCGTCTGTTCTTTTTAAACTAAAACATTTTATTCGCCTGCTCCGGGGATGAGAATTACTCCACCCCATAAACTATTCACTCGTTCCAGAGTATTAGGGCTACTCTTTTTAAACACGATCAAAGAGTTAAAAAAGACCAACAACATTTGGGGAAACTAAAATATATTTATTTATTAAGTTAAACCGATACGCGGTACTTCGGCCGATAGGCCTTCAAAGCGAAGTTACAAGTTAAGACTCTTTTTACTCCTGCTGAAAAGGAGGTGTAAAGGAGTAAATCGTATTTTGTCGTCTGACAGCCAGAATGTATCCGCTGAAAAGGCCACATTTTGGAAAACGTTTTTAATCCGACTCAAACTATTTGCCACCACAGAATCGGAGTAAAATGAAGTAATAGCCTTAATAATAATAATAATCAGCTAGGCAAGACACCACCTTAGGCCCAAGTCATCTAGCGACTTATAATCGGGTTACAATGCCTTACTCCGAAATCCTGGAACAAGCGAAAACAAACCACCTAGTATAAAACGCCTAAATGTTGATATCACCTTGAGCTTTGGTGTAAGGCGGCTAGAACACTTCTACAGGGGCCAGTAGGTCAAAAATAGACAAAGGTGAAAGGAGGCCTAAGCGAAACAAAAGGTTACGACATGGTAAAACGTAGAGAATAGGTTGACCCCCACCAAATTTGCGAACCTTATTTTGAAAAGACAGGAGGTTGGGGGGTTACAAATATCCATAAAAGCGGTCATAGAAAATATGGTTCAAATTTCGCCATTACCGGCGAGCCAGCTGAATACGCACTCTTCGGGCGGTCGACGAATTTGATATTTTTATAACGAAAAGGGGGATGTCCCCTGCGCACACGGACCGTGTTTGCATTATATTTCTACACTGGATCAAGCGCACCCTGCCGGAGAAATCGGTTCACATATTTTTACACAATGCCGGAATACGAATGAATTTAATATAATATTCCAAAAAGCTGTTTGTAATTACAAATTTGTTCGTTCAGTTATAGCAGAAGTATATAACTCATACTTACGAGAGGAGTATTTTAAAATGAAATATGTACCTGTGAAATTAGTGCAGCGGATGTGTACAACGCATCACAGCCTGTTCACAGCTTAATATTTATCGCGCGTAGTACTATGTAAAATTGTCAAATCAGATTACTTATGGTTATTCACTTATAAACAATAGATTTGCAAAATAGTTGATGTTGTTATTCCCTTGCATTAAATTTTCGTCCAAAAGGAATTTTTAAAAATTAGCGGAAGTCTGCGAAGGTACGAATTGCAAGTAAATATGACTTAGGCCTAGGGTGGTGCCTTGGGTATTAGCCTAGCTGATTATTATTATTTTTATCATTATTAATTTATTTAAGTACTTTAAGAATTTCACGTCAAATTAAACGTTTTATTTAAAAAAACCCACCGATAAACTTCACTTAATTTTAAAATTGACGTAATTTTTCTTTTTAAGTACTTAATTATATTATTACCATTACCATTAATTATTTCGATATTTATTCACAATCACCGAATTTACTATCCGAATCAAATCCTATTCAAAAATCCATTCACCCACTAAACAAAAGATTGATTGACCCTGGGTCAGTAGGAGCTCGCATCGTTTAAAATGATTTGGAACGGTCCAGGCAGTAGGATAATTGGTAGGTCCGCAACTTTCCCTTTCTCGTTCTTCGCGATAAGCGCGCCCATAAAATTCGGTAAACACGAACCCTCATGTTTGTTTAAGCGAAATCCAGCAGCAGCTCCGAACCAAATGGAAGGAAATAGCCGGCTCACCTTTCCTTTCGTAGCGCCATCTACGGGGAAATTCTCCTCTTTCAAGCGTCAATGGAAAGGGAGAGAGAGAGAGCTAACTTCGGGCTGTTACCTTTAACTTTGGGGAACTCCTGTTCCACATTAGTAAACCGCTAAAACTTCGGATAAAGTATCCGGCGGAAACCTCGCTGTCTAAGCCTAATCTTTTAATTAATTATATTTTTACGGGGATCTTTTGTAAAAATAACAGAAAGACGCGTTTGCGAAGTTTCCCTGGAAGGAACCCGCAAAAGTTCAACAACGTCATTTTATAATTAGAATCATATTAGACACGTACAAACGCTCACCAGTATTTTACTTAAGGAGTAACGGAAACAGAATAATTTAAGGAACTAGCTTTCCACGAAAAGTACGCTAATAACTTTACGTAAAGGATCAGATCCTTCAACTACGTTCTAAGAGATTAGCAAACAATAAGTTTATTTTATTTATTTCCACTTAGTTGTTGTTACTAACAAGGAGACTACCCGAGGTGTAACACACCCATTTTGTTTAAACTCAGGTGTTTGGTGGACCTTCATATAACTTGAAAAACCCTAAAGGGAATTTATTCAATGGGCAACCGTTTTGCCATGGCAACCAAAAATGTTTTTGACAACACAAAATGGAAATTTTCCCATTGAAAATAACATGGGAATCTGACCAGTTTTAAGGGTACCCCCTTTAAAAATTTTAATTAATTTCGAACTATTTCATTATTTTTTTATTTATATTTTCTATTTTAAGCATTTTCAAAAATTTAAATTTTTCTAAAGGGGGTACCCTTAAAATTGGTCAGATTCCCATGTTTAATGCAGCAACAAACTACAATTCAGACCAATCCCAAATGGTGGCGAATACGTTTTGCAGCCAAATAAAGTCTTTCATTATTAAAAAAATTAAAAATTTAATCATCTAATAAAAGGTAACAAATGACGTTACCATGATCAATTTAATAATACTTTTATACAAAGCCTTACTTGTCCAATATTTATAGGCAGTACTCCTTTATATGTATTTTAAATATTTAAAACTTAGCCAAAAAACCCATAAATTCACGCGTTATAGGTTGAACAGCACGTTTCACATCATCTTAAATCTGACAATACGTTGAGATAACCCTTTTCAATCATTCATATATAAATATATCTAAGGCAGTGGAGTTTAATATTTCACGTACTATAAAACCTAGTATATTTGGTAATAGCGCGTGAAGTTTGCCCATTCGTCATTCGAACTTAGCTATTACTTTCCAGCCCACCCTTCTACGGCCAAAGATATTTTTACCCCGCCGAAGTTTCTATTTATCGAGAGATCTTTTGAGGGGTCCCCTCTTAGGGCCAAAAGACGCCCTTTATGACCCCAAAGGATGCGCCCTTATATAAAAAGCTTTAGATTCTTTAGAGAGAGAGAGAGAGAGAGCGAGTAGTGAGATTCGCTTGAGATGGTGACCATCTGTAAGTGATAAAATATTGACGAACAGAACGCCAGTTTCCTTTGTTTGTTTAAGAGTAGAGCGCTTTTTGATCCAATGAATATCGGATGTTTCGCTGGCTAACTCATCACGTAACTATCTGGGCCCACCGCTAGAAGGCGCGCGTTTTCGTCTATATCTATATATATATATATATATATATAAAACGTAATACATTTTTAGTAACCGAAACTTCCGATAGACGGAGAAAAACAGTGAAGGCGTAGGTCATTTTTCAACTTTGCTGGCCGAAGAAATAGTCCTAGAGCGAAATACGAAAATAAATAATAAATTGACTAGATCCTGGACGTACACGAGGCAGACGTGGTTCTGGCCTTTTAACGAGAAACCTATTTATTTCATATTTTACGGCCGGTAGTTACGTCTGACTGTGCAGACTCGAGATCTCTTTTATCTACATTATTTATTAATTTGTGGCTGCTTTGTTATCGTTTATGGCCTTTTTAAAAAAGTGAATTATGAGACTATATATTTATTAAAAATAGGAAATATATTTCTACTAACGTTTTCAGTGCACAGGGTGTTTCCGAGAATGGTCTTTTTTGGCAATGTGTTGGGCGTTTTGCTTAAACAGAAGCTCAGCTCACTCACGTTAGCTTGATATCCGCTCACGATAGAGCTCCTTTGAAATGTAAAATCGGCGGTCCTCTCTTGCAACTCTTATTTGAGAAAGGTTATCGATGCTCTAATATTTTCGCGCTCATTTCGGAGGCGAAATTGAAGCTCTAATTCTTTCGCGCTTATTTGAGAGGCAAAATCAGCACTCCTGTCTTTTAACAAAGGTAATCGGTGTTACTATATTTACGCGCTCATTTGAGAAAGGTAATCGGTGTTCAAATCCTTTCGCGCTCTTTTGAGAAGGTTCTCGATGGTTTAATTTTTTCGCGCTCATTTGAAAAGATAATCGACACTCCTCTCTTTTCGTGCTCGTTTGAGGAAGGTAATCGACACTCCTCTCTTTTCGTGCTCATTTGAAAAAGACAATCGGCACTCCTCTCTTTTCGTGCTCATTTTAAAAGATAATAGACACTCCTCTCTTTTCGTGCTCGTTTGAGGAAGGTAATCGGCGCTCCCCTCTTTTCGCACACACTTGAGGAAGGTAATCGGTGCTCCTCTCTTTTCGCAAACCTTTGAGGAGGGTAATCGGCACTCCTCTCTTTTCGTGCTCATTTGAGAAAGATAATCGGCACTCCTCTCTTTTCGTGCTCATTTTAAAAGATAATAGACACTCCTCTCTTTTCGTGCTCGTTTGAGGAAGGTAATCGGCGCTCCCCTCTTTTCGCACACACTTGAGGAAGGTAATCGGTGCTCCTCTCTTTTCGCAAACCTTTGAGGAGGGTAATCGGCACTCCTCTCTTTTCGTGCTCATTTGAGAAAGATAATCGGCACTCCTCTCTTTTCGTGCTCATTTGAGAAAGATAATCGGCACTCCTCTCTTTTCACGCTCATTTGAGAAAGATAATCGGCACTCATCTCTTTTCGTGCTCATTTGAGAAAGATAATCGGCACTCCTCTCTTTTCGCGCTCATTTGAGAAAGATAATCGGCACTCCTCTCTTTTCGCGCTCATTTGAGAAAGGTAATCGGCACTCCTCTCTTTTCGTACTCATTTGAGAAAGGTAATCGGCACTCCTCTCTTTTCTTACTCATTTGAGAAAGGTAATCGGCACCCCTCCCTTTTCGTACTCATTTGAGAAAGATAATCGGCACTCCTCTCTTTTCGTGCTCATTTGAGAAAGGTAATCGGCACTCCTCTCTTTTCGCGCTCATTTGAGAAAGATAATCGGCACTCCTCTCTTTTCGTGCTCATTTGAGAAAGATTATCGGCACTCCTCTCTTTTCGTACTCATTTGAGAAAGGTAATCGGCACTCCTCTCTTTTCGTACTCATTTGAGAAAGATTATCGGCACTCCTCTCTTTTCACGCTCATTTGAGAAAGATAATCGGCACTCCTCTCTTTTCACGCTCATTTGAGAAATATAATCGGCACTCCTCTCTTTTCGCACTTATTTGAGAAAGATAATCGGCACTCCTCTCTTTTCGCGCTCATTTGAGAAAGGTAATCGGCACTCCTCTCTTTTCTTACTCATTTGAGAAAGGTAATCGGCACTCCTCTCTTTTCGTACTCATTTGAGAAAGGTAATCGGCACCCCTCCCTTTTCGTACTCATTTGAGAAAGATAATCGGCACTCCTCTCTTTTCGTGCTCATTTGAGAAAGGTAATCGGCACTCCTCTCTTTTCGCGCTCATTTGAGAAAGATAATCGGCACTCCTCTCTTTTCGTGCTCATTTGAGAAAGATAATCGGCACTCCTCTCTTTTCGTACTCATTTGAGAAAGGTAATCGGCACTCCTCCCTTTTCGTACTCATTTGAGAAAGATTATCGGCACGACTCTCTTTTCGTACTCATTTGAGAAAGGTAATCGGCACTCCTCTCTTTTCGTACTCATTTGAGAAAGATTATCGGCACTCCTCTCTTTTCACGCTCATTTGAGAAAGATAATCGGCACTCCTCTCTTTTCACGCTCATTTGAGAAAGATAATCGGCACTCCTCTCTTTTCGCACTCATTTGAGAAAGATAATCGGCACTCCTCTCTTTTCGCGCTCATTTGAGAAAGGTAATCGGCACTCCTCTCTTTTCGTACTCATTTGAGAAAGGTAATCGGCACTCCTCTCTTTTCGTACTCATTTGAGAAAGGTAATCGGCACTCCTCCCTTTTCGTACTCATTTGAGAAAGATAATCGGCACTCCTCTCTTTTCGTGCTCATTTGAGAAAGGTAATCGGCACTCCTCCCTTTTCGTACTCATTTGAGAAAGGTAATCGGCACTCCTCCCTTTTCGTACTCATTTGAGAAAGGTTATCGGCACTCCTCTCTTTTCGTACTCATTTGAGAAAGGTAATCGGCACTCCTCTCTTTTCGTACTCATTTGAGAAAGGTAATCGGCACCCCTCCCTTTTCGTACTCATTTGAGAAAGATAATCGGCACTCCTCTCTTTCCGTGCTCATTTGCGGAAGGTAATCGGCACTCCTCTCTTTTAACGCTCATTTGAGGAAGGTAATCGGTGATCCTCTATTTACGTGCTCATTTGAGAAAGATAATCGGCACTCCTCTCTTTTCGTACTCATTTGAGAAAGGTAATCGGCACTCCTCTCTTTTCGTACTCATTTGAGAAAGGTAATCGGCACTCCTCCCTTTTCGTACTCATTTGAGAAAGATAATCGGCACTCCTCTCTTTTCGTGCTCATTTGAGAAAGGTAATCGGCACTCCTCTCTTTTCGCGCTCATTTGAGAAAGATAATCGGCACTCCCCTCTTTTCGTGCTCATTTGAGAAAGATAATCGGCACTCCTCTCTTTTCGTACTCATTTGAGAAAGGTAATCGGCACTCCTCCCTTTTCGTACTCATTTGAGAAAGGTTATCGGCACTCCTCTCTTTTCGTACTCATTTGAGAAAGGTAATCGGCACTCCTCTCTTTTCGTACTCATTTGATAAAGGTAATCGGCACTCCTCTCTTTTCGTACTCATTTGAGAAAGGTAATCGGCACTCCTCTCTTTTCGTACTCATTTGAGAAAGGTAATCGGCACGCCTCTCTTTTCGTACTCATTTGAGAAAGGTAATCGGCACTCCTCTCTTTTCGTACTCATTTGAGAAAGGTAATCGGCACTCCTCCCTTTTCGTACTCATTTGAGAAAGATTATCGGCACTCCTCTCTTTTCACGCTCATTTGAGAAAGATAATCGGCACTCCTCTCTTTCCGTGCTCATTTGCGGAAGGTAATCGGCACTCCTCTCTTTTAACGCTCATTTGAGGAAGGTAATCGGTGATCCTCTATTTACGTGCTCATTTGAGAAAGATAATCGGCACTCCTCTCTTTTCGTACTCATTTGAGAAAGGTTATCGGCACTCCTCTCTTTTCGTACTCATTTGAGAAAGGTAATCGGCACTCCTCTCTTTTCGTACTCATTTGAGAAAGATTATCGGCACTCCTCTCTTTTCACGCTCATTTGAGAAAGATAATCGGCACTCCTCTCTTTTCACGCTCATTTGAGAAAGATAATCGGCACTCCTCTCTTTTCGCACTCATTTGAGAAAGATAATCGGCACTCCTCTCTTTTCGCGCTCATTTGATAAAGGTAATCGGCACTCCTCTCTTTTCGTACTCATTTGAGAAAGGTAATCGGCACTCCTCTCTTTTCGTACTCATTTGAGAAAGGTAATCGGCACTCCTCCCTTTTCGTACTCATTTGAGAAAGATAATCGGCACTCCTCTCTTTTCGTGCTCATTTGAGAAAGGTAATCGGCACTCCTCCCTTTTCGTACTCATTTGAGAAAGGTAATCGGCACTCCTCCCTTTTCGTACTCATTTGAGAAAGGTTATCGGCACTCCTCTCTTTTCGTACTCATTTGAGAAAGGTAATCGGCACTCCTCTCTTTTCGTACTCATTTGAGAAAGGTAATCGGCACCCCTCCCTTTTCGTACTCATTTGAGAAAGATAATCGGCACTCCTCTCTTTCCGTGCTCATTTGCGGAAGGTAATCGGCACTCCTCTCTTTTAACGCTCATTTGAGGAAGGTAATCGGTGATCCTCTATTTACGTGCTCATTTGAGAAAGATAATCGGCACTCCTCTCTTTTCGTACTCATTTGAGAAAGGTAATCGGCACTCCTCTCTTTTCGTACTCATTTGAGAAAGGTAATCGGCACTCCTCCCTTTTCGTACTCATTTGAGAAAGATAATCGGCACTCCTCTCTTTTCGTGCTCATTTGAGAAAGGTAATCGGCACTCCTCTCTTTTCGCGCTCATTTGAGAAAGATAATCGGCACTCCTCTCTTTTCGTGCTCATTTGAGAAAGATAATCGGCACTCCTCTCTTTTCGTACTCATTTGAGAAAGGTAATCGGCACTCCTCCCTTTTCGTACTCATTTGAGAAAGGTTATCGGCACTCCTCTCTTTTCGTACTCATTTGAGAAAGATTATCGGCACTCCTCTCTTTTCACGCTCATTTGAGAAAGATAATCGGCACTCCTCTCTTTTCACGCTCATTTGAGAAAGATAATCGGCACTCCTCTCTTTTCGCACTCATTTGAGAAAGATAATCGGCACTCCTCTCTTTTCGCGCTCATTTGAGAAAGGTAATCGGCACTCCTCTCTTTTCGTACTCATTTGAGAAAGATTATCGGCAATCCTCTCTTTTCACGCTCATTTGAGAAAGATAATCGGCACTCCTCTCTTTTCACGCTCATTTGAGAAAGATAATCGGCACTCCTCTCTTTTCGCACTCATTTGAGAAAGATAATCGGCACTCCTCTCTTTTCGCGCTCATTTGAGAAAGGTAATCGGCACTCCTCTCTTTTCGTACTCATTTGAGAAAGGTAATCGGCACTCCTCTCTTTTCGTACTCATTTGAGAAAGGTAATCGGCACTCCTCCCTTTTCGTAATCATTTGAGAAAGATAATCGGCACTCCTCTCTTTTCGTGCTCATTTGAGAAAGGTAATCGGCACTCCTCCCTTTTCGTACTCATTTGAGAAAGGTAATCGGCACTCCTCCCTTTTCGTACTCATTTGAGAAAGGTTATCGGCACTCCTCTCTTTTCGTACTCATTTGAGAAAGGTAATCGGCACTCCTCTCTTTTCGTACTCATTTGAAAGGTAATCGGCACCCCTCCCTTTTCGTACTCATTTGAGAAAGATAATCGGCACTCCTCTCTTTCCGTGCTCATTTGCGGAAGGTAATCGGCACTCCTCTCTTTTAACGCTCATTTGAGGAAGGTAATCGGTGATCCTCTATTTACGTGCTCATTTGAGAAAGATAATCGGCACTCCTCTCTTTTCGTACTCATTTGAGAAAGGTAATCGGCACTCCTCTCTTTTCGTACTCATTTGAGAAAGGTAATCGGCACTCCTCCCTTTTCGTACTCATTTGAGAAAGATAATCGGCACTCCTCTCTTTTCGTGCTCATTTGAGAAAGGTAATCGGCACTCCTCTCTTTTCGCGCTCATTTGAGAAAGATAATCGGCACTCCTCTCTTTTCGTGCTCATTTGAGGAAGGTAATCGGCACTCCTCTCTTTTCTTGCTCATTTTAGAAAGGTAATCGGCACTACAATCTTTTGGCGCTCATTTGAGAAAGGTAATCGGCACCCCTCCCTTTTCGTACTCATTTGAGAAAGATAATCGGCACTCCTCTCTTTCCGTGCTCATTTGCGGAAGGTAATCGGCACTCCTCTCTTTTAACGCTCATTTGAGGAAGGTAATCGGTGATCCTCTATTTACGTGCTCATTTGAGAAAGATAATCGGCAATCCTCTCTTTTCGTACTCATTTGAGAAAGGTTATCGGCACTCCTCTCTTTTCGTACTCATTTGAGAAAGGTAATCGGCACTCCTCTCTTTTCGTACTCATTTGATAAAGGTAATCGGCACTCCTCTCTTTTCGTACTCATTTGAGAAAGGTAATCGGCACTCCTCTCTTTTCGTACTCATTTGAGAAAGGTAATCGGCACGCCTCTCTTTTCGTACTCATTTGAGAAAGGTAATCGGCACTCCTCTCTTTTCGTACTCATTTGAGAAAGGTAATCGGCACTCCTCTCTTTTCGTACTCATTTGAGAAAGGTAATCGGCACTCCTCTCTTTTCGTACTCATTTGAGAAAGGTAATCGGCACTCCTCCCTTTTCGTACTCATTTGATAAAGGTAATCGGCACTCCTCTCTTTTCGTACTCATTTGAGAAAGGTAATCGGCACTCCTCTCTTTTCGTACTCATTTGAGAAAGGTAATCGGCACTCCTCTCTTTTCGTACTCATTTGAGAAAGGTAATCGGCACTCCTCTCTTTTCGTACTCATTTGAGAAAGGTAATCGGCACTCCTCTCTTTTCGTTCTCATTTGAGAAAGGTAATCGGCACTCCTCTCTTTTCGTACTCATTTGAGAAAGGTAATCGGCACTCCTCTCTTTTCGTACTCATTTGAGAAAGGTAATCGGCACTCCTCTCTTTTAACGCTCATTTGAGAAAGGTAATCGGCACTCCTCCCTTTTCGTACTCATTTGATAAAGGTAATCGGCACTCCTCTCTTTTCGTACTCATTTGAGAAAGGTAATCGGCACTCCTCTCTTTTCGTACTCATTTGAGAAAGGTAATCGGCACTCCTCTCTTTTCGTACTCATTTGAGAAAGGTAATCGGCACTCCTCTCTTTTCGTACTCATTTGAGAAAGGTAATCGGCACTCCTCTCTTTTCGTACTCATTTGAGAAAGGTAATCGGCACGCCTCTCTTTTCGTACTCATTTGAGAAAGGTAATCGGCACTCCTCTCTTTTCGTACTCATTTGAGAAAGGTAATCGGCACTCCTCCCTTTTCGTACTCATTTGAGAAAGATTATCGGCACTCCTCTCTTTCCGTGCTCATTTGCGGAAGGTAATCGGCACTCCTCTCTTTTAACGCTCATTTGAGGAAGGTAATCGGTGATCCTCTATTTACGTGCTCATTTGAGAAAGATAATCGGCACTCCTCTCTTTTCGTACTCATTTGAGAAAGATAATCGGCACTCCTCTCTTTTCGTACTCATTTGATAAAGGTAATCGGCACTCCTCTCTTTTCGTACTCATTTGAGAAAGGTAATCGGCACTCCTCTCTTTTCGTACTCATTTGAGAAAGGTAATCGGCACGCCTCTCTTTTCGTACTCATTTGAGAAAGGTAATCGGCACTCCTCTCTTTTCGTACTCATTTGAGAAAGGTAATCGGCACTCCTCCCTTTTCGTACTCATTTGAGAAAGATTATCGGCACTCCTCTCTTTTCACGCTCATTTGAGAAAGATAATCGGCACTCCTCTCTTTCCGTGCTCGTTTGCGGAAGGTAATCGGCACTCCTCTCTTTTAACGCTCATTTGAGGAAGGTAATCGGTGATCCTCTATTTACGTGCTCATTTGAGAAAGATAATCGGCACTCCTCTCTTTTCGTACTCATTTGAGAAAGGTAATCGGCACTCCTCTCTTTTCGTACTCATTTGAGAAAGGTAATCGGCACTCCTCTCTTTTCGTACTCATTTGAGAAAGGTAATCGGCACTCCTCTCTTTTCGTACTCATTTGAGAAAGGTAATCGGCACTCCTCCCTTTTCGTACTCATTTGATAAAGGTAATCGGCACTCCTCTCTTTTCGTACTCATTTGAGAAAGGTAATCGGCACTCCTCTCTTTTCGTACTCATTTGAGAAAGGTAATCGGCACTCCTCTCTTTTCGTACTCATTTGAGAAAGGTAATCGGCACTCCTCTCTTTTCGTACTCATTTGAGAAAGGTAATCGGCACTCCTCTCTTTTCGTACTCATTTGAGAAAGGTAATCGGCACTCCTCTCTTTTCGTACTCATTTGAGAAAGGTAATCGGCACTCCTCTCTTTTCGTACTCATTTGAGAAAGGTAATCGGCACTCCTCTCTTTTCGTACTCATTTGAGAAAGGTAATCGGCACTCCTCTCTTTTCGTACTCATTTGAGAAAGGTAATCGGCACTCCTCTCTTTTAACGCTCATTTGAGAAAGGTAATCGGCACTCCTCTCTTTTCGTACTCATTTGAGAAAGGTAATCGGCACTCCTCTCTTTTCGTACTCATTTGAGAAAGGTAATCGGCACTCCTCTCTTTTCGTACTCATTTGAGAAAGGTAATCGGCACTCCTCTCTTTTCGTACTCATTTGAGAAAGGTAATCGGCACTCCTCTCTTTTCGTACTCATTTGAGAAAGGTAATCGGCACTCCTCTCTTTTCGTACTCATTTGAGAAAGGTAATCGGCACTCCTCTCTTTTCGTACTCATTTGAGAAAGGTAATCGGCACTCCTCTCTTTTCGTACTCATTTGAGAAAGGTAATCGGCACTCCTCTCTTTTAACGCTCATTTGAGAAAGGTAATCGGCACTCCTCCCTTTTCGTACTCATTTGATAAAGGTAATCGGCACTCCTCTCTTTTCGTACTCATTTGAGAAAGGTAATCGGCACTCCTCTCTTTTCGTACTCATTTGAGAAAGGTAATCGGCACTCCTCTCTTTTCGTACTCATTTGAGAAAGGTAATCGGCACTCCTCTCTTTTCGTACTCATTTGAGAAAGGTAATCGGCACTCCTCTCTTTTCGTACTCATTTGAGAAAGGTAATCGGCACGCCTCTCTTTTCGTACTCATTTGAGAAAGGTAATCGGCACTCCTCTCTTTTCGTACTCATTTGAGAAAGGTAATCGGCACTCCTCCCTTTTCGTACTCATTTGAGAAAGATTATCGGCACTCCTCTCTTTCCGTGCTCATTTGCGGAAGGTAATCGGCACTCCTCTCTTTTAACGCTCATTTGAGGAAGGTAATCGGTGATCCTCTATTTACGTGCTCATTTGAGAAAGATAATCGGCACTCCTCTCTTTTCGTACTCATTTGAGAAAGATAATCGGCACTCCTCTCTTTTCGTACTCATTTGATAAAGGTAATCGGCACTCCTCTCTTTTCGTACTCATTTGAGAAAGGTAATCGGCACTCCTCTCTTTTCGTACTCATTTGAGAAAGGTAATCGGCACGCCTCTCTTTTCGTACTCATTTGAGAAAGGTAATCGGCACTCCTCTCTTTTCGTACTCATTTGAGAAAGGTAATCGGCACTCCTCCCTTTTCGTACTCATTTGAGAAAGATTATCGGCACTCCTCTCTTTTCACGCTCATTTGAGAAAGATAATCGGCACTCCTCTCTTTCCGTGCTCGTTTGCGGAAGGTAATCGGCACTCCTCTCTTTTAACGCTCATTTGAGGAAGGTAATCGGTGATCCTCTATTTACGTGCTCATTTGAGAAAGATAATCGGCACTCCTCTCTTTTCGTACTCATTTGAGAAAGGTAATCGGCACTCCTCTCTTTTCGTACTCATTTGAGAAAGGTAATCGGCACTCCTCTCTTTTCGTACTCATTTGAGAAAGGTAATCGGCACTCCTCTCTTTTCGTACTCATTTGAGAAAGGTAATCGGCACTCCTCCCTTTTCGTACTCATTTGATAAAGGTAATCGGCACTCCTCTCTTTTCGTACTCATTTGAGAAAGGTAATCGGCACTCCTCTCTTTTCGTACTCATTTGAGAAAGGTAATCGGCACTCCTCTCTTTTCGTACTCATTTGAGAAAGGTAATCGGCACTCCTCTCTTTTCGTACTCATTTGAGAAAGGTAATCGGCACTCCTCTCTTTTCGTACTCATTTGAGAAAGGTAATCGGCACTCCTCTCTTTTCGTACTCATTTGAGAAAGGTAATCGGCACTCCTCTCTTTTCGTACTCATTTGAGAAAGGTAATCGGCACTCCTCTCTTTTCGTACTCATTTGAGAAAGGTAATCGGCACTCCTCTCTTTTAACGCTCATTTGAGAAAGGTAATCGGCACTCCTCCCTTTTCGTACTCATTTGATAAAGGTAATCGGCACTCCTCTCTTTTCGTACTCATTTGAGAAAGGTAATCGGCACTCCTCTCTTTTCGTACTCATTTGAGAAAGGTAATCGGCACTCCTCTCTTTTCGTACTCATTTGAGAAAGGTAATCGGCACTCCTCTCTTTTCGTACTCATTTGAGAAAGGTAATCGGCACGCCTCTCTTTTCGTACTCATTTGAGAAAGGTAATCGGCACTCCTCTCTTTTCGTACTCATTTGAGAAATGTAATCGGCACTCCTCCCTTTTCGTACTCATTTGAGAAAGATTATCGGCACTCCTCTCTTTCCGTGCTCATTTGCGGAAGGTAATCGGCACTCCTCTCTTTTAACGCTCATTTGAGGAAGGTAATCGGTGATCCTCTATTTACGTGCTCATTTGAGAAAGATAATCGGCACTCCTCTCTTTTCGTACTCATTTGAGAAAGATAATCGGCACTCCTCTCTTTTCGTGCTCATTTGAGAAAGGTAATCGGCACTCCTCTCTTTTCGCGCTCATTTGAGAAAGATAATCGGCACTCCTCTCTTTTCGTGCTCATTTGAGGAAGGTAATCGGCACTCCTCTCTTTTCTTGCTCATTTTAGAAAGGTAATCGGCACTACAATCTTTTGGCGCTCATTTGAGAAAGGTAATCGGCACCCCTCCCTTTTCGTACTCATTTGAGAAAGATAATCGGCACTCCTCTCTTTCCGTGCTCATTTGCGGAAGGTAATCGGCACTCCTCTCTTTTAACGCTCATTTGAGGAAGGTAATCGGTGATCCTCTATTTACGTGCTCATTTGAGAAAGATAATCGGCACTCCTCTCTTTTCGTACTCATTTGAGAAAGGTTATCGGCACTCCTCTCTTTTCGTACTCATTTGAGAAAGGTAATCGGCACTCCTCTCTTTTCGTACTCATTTGATAAAGGTAATCGGCACTCCTCTCTTTTCGTACTCATTTGAGAAAGGTAATCGGCACTCCTCTCTTTTCGTACTCATTTGAGAAAGGTAATCGGCACGCCTCTCTTTTCGTACTCATTTGAGAAAGGTAATCGGCACTCCTCTCTTTTCGTACTCATTTGAGAAAGGTAATCGGCACTCCTCCCTTTTCGTACTCATTTGAGAAAGATTATCGGCACTCCTCTCTTTTCACGCTCATTTGAGAAAGATAATCGGCACTCCTCTCTTTCCGTGCTCGTTTGCGGAAGGTAATCGGCACTCCTCTCTTTTAACGCTCATTTGAGGAAGGTAATCGGTGATCCTCTATTTACGTGCTCATTTGAGAAAGATAATCGGCACTCCTCTCTTTTCGTACTCATTTGAGAAATTTAATCGGCACTCCTCTCTTTTCGTACTCATTTGAGAAAGGTAATCGGCACTCCTCTCTTTTCGTACTCATTTGAGAAAGGTAATCGGCACTCCTCTCTTTTCGTACTCATTTGAGAAAGGTAATCGGCACTCCTCCCTTTTCGTACTCATTTGATAAAGGTAATCGGCACTCCTCTCTTTTCGTACTCATTTGATAAAGGTAATCGGCACTCCTCTCTTTTCGTACTCATTTGAGAAAGGTAATCGGCACTCCTCTCTTTTCGTACTCATTTGAGAAAGGTAATCGGCACTCCTCTCTTTTCGTACTCATTTGAGAAAGGTAATCGGCACTCCTCTCTTTTCGTACTCATTTGAGAAAGGTAATCGGCACTCCTCTCTTTTCGTACTCATTTGAGAAAGGTAATCGGCACTCCTCTCTTTTCGTACTCATTTGAGAAAGGTAATCGGCACTCCTCTCTTTTCGTACTCATTTGAGAAAGGTAATCGGCACTCCTCTCTTTTCGTACTCATTTGAGAAAGGTAATCGGCACTCCTCTCTTTTAACGCTCATTTGAGAAAGGTAATCGGCACTCCTCCCTTTTCGTACTCATTTGATAAAGGTAATCGGCACTCCTCTCTTTTCGTACTCATTTGAGAAAGGTAATCGGCACTCCTCTCTTTTCGTACTCATTTGAGAAAGGTAATCGGCACTCCTCTCTTTTCGTACTCATTTGAGAAAGGTAATCGGCACTCCTCTCTTTTCGTACTCATTTGAGAAAGGTAATCGGCACTCCTCTCTTTTCGTACTCATTTGAGAAAGGTAATCGGCACGCCTCTCTTTTCGTACTCATTTGAGAAAGGTAATCGGCACTCCTCTCTTTTCGTACTCATTTGAGAAAGGTAATCGGCACTCCTCCCTTTTCGTACTCATTTGAGAAAGATTATCGGCACTCCTCTCTTTCCGTGCTCATTTGCGGAAGGTAATCGGCACTCCTCTCTTTTAACGCTCATTTGAGGAAGGTAATCGGTGATCCTCTATTTACGTGCTCATTTGAGAAAGATAATCGGCACTCCTCTCTTTTCGTACTCATTTTAGAAAGGTAATCGGCACTCCTCTCTTTCCGTGCTCATTTGAGAAAGGTAATCGGCACTCCTCCCTTTTCGTACTCATTTGAGAAAGATTATCGGCACTCCTCTCTTTCCGTGCTCATTTGCGGAAGGTAATCGGCACTCCTCTCTTTTAACGCTCATTTGAGGAAGGTAATCGGTGATCCTCTATTTACGTGCTCATTTGAGAAAGATAATCGGCACTCCTCTCTTTTCGTACTCATTTTAGAAAGGTAATCGGCACTCCTCTCTTTCCGTGCTCATTTGAGAAAGGTAATCGGCACTCCTCCCTTTTCGTACTCATTTGAGAAAGGTAATCGGCACTCCTCTCTTTTCGTACTCATTTGAGAAAGGTAATCGGCACTCCTCTCTTTTCGTACTCATTTGAGAAAGGTAATCGGCACTCCTCCCTTTTCGTACTCATTTGAGAAAGATTATCGGCACTCCTCTCTTTCCGTGCTCATTTGCGGAAGGTAATCGGCACTCCTCTCTTTTAACGCTCATTTGAGGAAGGTAATCGGTGATCCTCTATTTACGTGCTCATTTGAGAAAGATAATCGGCACTCCTCTCTTTTCGTACTCATTTTAGAAAGGTAATCGGCACTCCTCTCTTTTCGTACTCATTTGAGAAAGGTAATCGGCACTCCTCTCTTTTCGTACTCATTTGAGAAAGGTAATCGGCACTCCTCCCTTTTCGTACTCATTTGAGAAAGATTATCGGCACTCCTCTCTTTCCGTGCTCATTTGCGGAAGGTAATCGGCACTCCTCTCTTTTAACGCTCATTTGAGGAAGGTAATCGGTGATCCTCTATTTACGTGCTCATTTGAGAAAGATAATCGGCACTCCTCTCTTTTCGTACTCATTTTAGAAAGGTAATCGGCACTCCTCTCTTTCCGTGCTCATTTGAGAAAGGTAATCGGCACTCCTCCCTTTTCGTACTCATTTGAGAAAGGTAATCGGCACTCCTCCCTTTTCGTACTCATTTGAGAAAGGTAATCGGCACTCCTCTCTTTTCGTACTCATTTGAGAAAGGTAATCGGCACTCCTCTCTTTCCGTGCTCATTTGAGAAAGGTAATCGGCACTCCTCTCTTTTCGTACTCATTTTAGAAAGGTAATCGGCACTCCTCTCTTTCCGTGCTCATTTGAGGAAGGTAATCGGCACTCCTCTCTTTTCTTGCTCATTTTAGAAAGGTAATCGGCACTACAATCTTTTGGCGCTCATTTGACGAAGGTAATCGGCACTCCGCTCTTCTCGCGTTTATTTCAAGTAAATTTAACTATTTGTTAAATGAGATGAGAAACACCCTTTACTATGTTGTTGAAGAGCCGAATCTATTAACTTGAAAAGTATCGAACAATTTTTGCTAGCGCCTAAAATAAAATAAATGGCATGCTAGTTCCTGACGTGAACAAAACATACTCCCTTATGATGCATTAATGTATTCATTTCTACCATGAATATTGTAATTTATGACTACCCTTTCTGTGTTTTACGTAATCACTTAAGCCAATCAGGAGACAGGTGTTTGTCGTTGAGACAAAGCGTTTCCTAGAATCCATATTGCATTAGGCTAATACCCAAGGCACCACCTAAGGCTCAAGTCATCTAGCGACTTAAATCGCATTTCAACGGGTGGCCGGGTTACAATGCGTAGGAGGGTGGTGGCAAACCCTTCATGCCACGCGAGTCAACAGCTCCCTACATTAACTATTACCGTTAACAAGTTTTTATATAAAAGGAAACTGAAGAGCTCGGGGGAAACCCCTTAAACTAGTGGGGAGATAATTTTCAAACTATACGCGGAAGGAGTAGTTCCGAGTTTTGCACCCGGTGCCACAAGCTGTGATCGAACCCGGTTCCTCTTGCTGCGAGGCGAAAGCACTAACCACTTCGGTCAATAACATTGTAACTCTTAGAAAAATACCTATATTACTACAAAATGAGTTAATAATCATAGGATAAATACGTGTGCTAAGCCTTGGAAATACAATCTAGTCTAGTTTGAAAACGATCCGAGCGTCACGTGACTACGAACGTCGTTATAACGAAGCTCCTCCCATCCCTACGATGAAGGACAGAGACTTACGAATACATTCGTGCTACAGCTGATTATGGAGGAAATACTACAAGAACCTTGGTATCTAGAGCGCCGCCTTTTTGTAATATTGGAAACGCTCGCCATTAAATTTAATTCTCGAAATGGAACTTATAATGAGTCAAATCAGGAAACTTCGAAATTATCCGAACCGCTCTACAGAGCGTCACCACTATCATCCAGTGGCGAGCGCGAGATAGGCTTATCATTACCACCCGAATTCTACCTTTTCGATAGCAGCGCCGCGTCGCGGTGGCCTTTCTCGGAATGCTGATTGAGCGCGTGACCCCTATCTCCCCGGGGGTCCTTATTAGACGGAGGAAATGGCGTAGCCTTCACCCAATTCTAGACAGTCGTCGAGAGTGGCGGGTAACGGTGGGACTTCAACTCGTCGTCAAAACCGATAGATTATTATCGCTATCGTTCTTCCTAGATAACGTTTTTGCTTTTAATTCGAAGTCTGTCCAATCCCTGGACGGGGATGGACGCGGCCTCCGTATAGTCCTGGACGGGGTAATAAGTTGGGCTTCGCTTTATCGCGACCTTAACCGGGCCCATTTCCCGTACGAATGTCGGAAGGCGAGTGGGTCGACCGCGACGGTCAGCGAGTCGCTACAGCGAAGCCAAAGGGTTTCGGCGATTGGAAGCGAGGCGACGTTCGACTGACAATCGCGATTGACGACGGCCCATAAACAAGGAGAGGCCGTAGCCTATTAAACGGGAAAACCCATTTGAGGAGAGCCCGCTTCGGCCAGAAGATGTCGCTAGCGTCGGCCATCGGCGCGGCTTAAGCGAATAAACCTTAAAGCGATAGATTTTATATCTCCAACGGGGCTATTAGAAGCTACTAACCGTCGTAAATCCGGGGCCGCGATATTCCAAACGACATCAAACGCTTTATCCGAAACACTCTCTGGACGAGGACCCTATCCCTCCCTTTATCACTCAAAGGCTGCCAGAGAACTTTATGTATTCGGGCCAACGCCGCTGGATGGCGACCTTAGCCTTCCCAGAGATTCTTCTAACGGCGTTATTTTTATACTTTGCGCGCCGGGAATAAGAAGCTCACCTACAAAACCTCTTAACGACTGCGGGCTAGCTCGCGCGATATTGGCATAATACCTATACCGAAAGTTAATATTGGGACAAGCCGCCTGTTGTTGACCCCCGGATGATTAAATCAACTACATAATACCTTTATTCCCTATGGACCAAATTTCCTCTTTGTAATATTAACTATTACAGAGCCGAAGATATCCGGTTGTAAATAAAGTTTTAAAATTAATAAGTACCACCTAGAATGTATTTCCCAAAAAAAAACCTTGCCCCTCTGTTTAATCTATGGCTATCTCTCTCTCTCCCTGTAGGCGGAGTAAAACTTCCAGGAATCTTAAAAACAGAGGCTGTTGTTTGGGGCTTTATATTCTTAGATATCCTTTATACATTCTTCATATTTAACTATGTAAAATTATTTAACGAATTATCTCAGATACGCAGCTGGTTCAACAGTGTGCTTTCACTAATGGGGGTGTTCAGTAGCGTAGCCAGGATTTTGTTTCGGGGGACACCATTGAAAAAAAAGTAAAAAAATAAAAATATTTGTACGTACGACCATACGTTTCGGGGGAGCATGTGCTCCCTGTACCCCCCTGGCTACGCCACAGGGGGTGTTAGAAGAAAATTTATCCGCTTGGGGCGTGACCGATATCATATCGGCGATATGGATACTTTTTATGAGGCCGATTGATTATACCATTGGTAGTCTTGACAATAAGTTTATATTCCATTGCTAGTATTGTCATCAAATATTAATGCCTTTGGTAGTTTGGACATCAAGTACTAATTTCAGTGGTATTCTAGAAAACAAGAATCTATTCCAATGGCTATCCTGACGAAAAGTATTAATTCGTTGGGTAGTTTGGACATCAAGTATTAATTTTATTGGTATTTTTGCCAAACACTTTTTATTCCAATGGTAGTCTTGACAACAAGCACTTTTTCCTTGGGTAGTTTGGACATCAATTATTAATTTCATTGGTATTCTTGACACACACCTTTTATTACAATGGAAGTCTTGATAACAAGCACTTTTTCCTTGGGTAGTTTGGACATCAATTATTAATTTCATTGGTATTCTTGACAATAAATATTTATTCCATTGCTAGCAAGCACCGTCTGCTTAGGGGTCACGCCACTAGCGGCGAAATATTCCCCATAGATCCCCAGCTAGATAGAATCAGTGCGTACAATCGGTTCACCCATTTTTTTCAATGTATATAATTGAAAGATTGTGATTTCTTCTGTAGCCCATAAATAACTTCGGGTAAACTAAAAGAAATTAATGGTGATTGGATCGGTTGCAATAAAATAAACACATCCGTATAAGGCTGCTGGGGCAAAAATGGTCTTCATTATAAATAAAAAACTTATTTACATTACACGAAACTAATTAATAAGCGCAGAGTACTTCATGGACCTACGTAAAAAAAGTAAATAATAATATTTCTTTCAAATTTTCTTTTATAGTAATTACGCCTATTTTTTAGGTCTACTAACTCCTGTAGAAGTGTTCTAGCCGCAGCACTTTGGTGCTGACGTAGTAAGCCAACTTACAATAAATAACAGCAAACCTATGCAACATTTTCAGGCAAAAATAATTTTTAACTTGTTTTTAGAATTAAAGGCCTAAGTATTCTTCTGCCTGTCAACCTTTAAATTTACTTTCCTTCCAAACAAATACCCTGGTGGTAGGCAAACGTGTTCTGCGGTTGGCCTACCACCAGGGTATATTTTTGGCGGGAAGTAAACTTAAAGGGTGACAGACAGAAGAAAACCTAGGCCTTTAAGGCCTATTTATACCAAACAACATTTTTTGAAAACTTTGTTAGTTACCACATTTTTCACTATTTTTCACACGTTGCGTTTTCGTTCAAACGCTCGACTAAAGGTCGTTTTTCTAGAGTTAACCTGCGAATTATAAAAACCATAACTTTCCACAAATACAAATTTTCCTTAATAAAATTAATATTCTAGCTGCTACAAAATATGTAAATTTACAGAAATAAAATTGTTTTATATTAATTTTATAATTTAATTTTTAGTATGAAAATTAATAAATTTAAATAATTATTTTATAAATTTTTCTTTTATAAAAGTGGCCAGAACAAAATGTTTTTTCTATTCTAAAACGAACCCATTAATTCAGTGAGCGTGAGGGGAAAACTTTGAATATGTACAAACATCGAGATTATAATTGGTTAACGTTACGTGCACTCGGAAGAAAGCCAGTTTTCTTTCCACGTTATAATTAATCTTGACGCCGTAAGATGGCGTGGTAGACGTATTTAGAGTCCGGGTGTGTTTCGTTCAATATATATTACGAACGGGGGCTCTCTGTACCTGAGGTCCCTCCATAACTCTTGTCGCGGACCCCGAACACAAAAATGACGTTAATGGTGGCTTGGGAACCATTCTTTCCTCTGTCTGTCAACATCGGAACCCTAACCACTTGAATTATTCGGGGTTGACATGTTTAGGTCAACGACCAGCACGCCCTCTGTTGGTGCAGCGCCAAGGATAAATAATTACCGACTGACCCTACCACCAGGAGCGTTACGGTCGCGCCTAGCCGTTACAAGTGGCCAATAATTGGACGTCGCGTTGAGGACAAGAATTTATTCAAGATAACGGAGAATATGTGGACGCCTCTTGATACCCGGTAGAAAAGCCACGCCCCTCCTTTTTACTTCGTGTAATCTTTCTCCCATTCTCCCGGTAAGAAGGGGGAAGACACTCCGGTTCGATGACAGGCTGTCTCTCATCTAGTGGGCGTGGAATATTTTCCTGGCATCATGAAAACACAGATTATTGTTGCGGTCACATATTATCGGTTTCACCTGAGCACATTCTTTATATATACATATTAAATCATATTATATATATATATTACGTCACGAAATATATATATCATTCTTCATTTTCTTTATATCTGATATGACGACACGGAATCAGATTCTGGCCAAGGCTTAAGATTTATCCACGGGCAGCCTTTCAAAGTTACACTTGGACCGAAGACTAATCGTTGAAGTTCTACCCCGCGAAAAGCTTCACTTATTGATTTAATTTTTCGAACGCCTACTTTCATCCGGTTATAGAGCTTACGACCAGCCGTTAACCGCAATTTCGTACGCCATACCTACGCGGTTTCGATGCTAAAGGAAGGGAGGTAGACGTTACGGAGACGCGTCGACCCGCTATTTTCGCTGATGGACTTTCGCGGAATCGCCAAATAGCCGTTAAGTGGAATTCAATGTCAGCTGGATACTTGTATATTAGGATATATAAATGTATTTGGAAGTTTAAGACCTCTTTTATTGATATAAATTTACTCTTCTTGGTCGGGCACTAAGCACGCGCTGCCTTTACGCTTTCGCGTGAACTCTTACGGAGGTTAAGCGCGACGTTAAGACGTATAGGGATCACGTCTAAGAGTTTAATCTTTCGTCTGATTGTAACATCTGTCAAATAATCTTAATTGGGTCATAAAGATTGTGAAATAACGATAAAATTGTCATTTAATTATTAGCATAAGCAAACATAATTCCGCAAGTTTAATTTAACTGGGTCTCGAGATGAAAACGGAGTTAATTTAGCAAAATTATTATGAATTATTGAATCGTGGTCAACACTACTATTGGAATAAGTAGATAAACATGCCAAGACTACCATTGAAATAAATAATTGTTGCCAAGACTACCAATGAAATAAATAATTGTTGCCAATTCTACCAACGAAATAAATCATTGTTGCCAAACTACCAATGAAATAAATAATTGTTGCCAAGACTACCAATGAAATAAATAATTGTTGCCAAGACTACCAATGAAATAAATCATTGTTGCCAAGACTACCAATGAAATAAATCATTGTTGCCAAGACTACAATGAAATAAATCATTGTTGCCAAGACTACCAATGAAATAAATAATTGTTGCCAAGACTACCAATGAAATAAATCATTGTTGCCAAGACTACCAATGAAATAAATAATTGTTGCCAAGACTACCAATGAAATAAATCATTGTTGCCAAGACTACCAATGAAATAAATCATTGTTGCCAAGACTACAATGAAATAAATCATTGTTGCCAAAACTACCAATGAAATAAATAATTGTTGCCAAGACTACCAATGAAATAAATCATTGTTGCCAATTCTACCAATGAAATAAATCATTGTTGCCAAGACTACCAATGAAATAAATCATTGTTGCCAAGACTACCAATGAAATAAACCATTGTTGCCAAGACTACAATGAAATAAATCATTGTTGCCAATTCTACCAATGAAATAAATCATTGTTGCCAAGACTACCAATGAAATAAATCATTGTTGCCAAGACTACCAATGAAATAAATCATTGTTGCCAAGACTACCAATGAAATAAATCATTGTTGCCAAGACTACCAATGAAATAAATCATTGTTGCCAAGACTACCAATGAAATAAATCATTGTTGCCAAGACTACCAATGAAATAAATCATTGTTGCCAAGACTACCAATGAAATAAATCATTGTTGCCAATTCTACCAATGAAATAAATCATTGTTGCCAAGACTACCAATGAAATAAATCATTATTGCCAAGACTACCAATGAAATAAATCATTGTTGCCAAGACTACAATGAAATAAATCATTGTTGCCAAGACTACCAATGAAATAAATAATTGTTGCCAAGACTACCAATGAAATAAATCATTGTTGCCAATTCTACCAATGAAATAAATCATTGTTGCCAAGACTACCAATGAAATAAATCATTGTTGCCAAGACTACCAATGAAATAAATAATTGTTGCCAAGACTACAATGAAATAAATAATTGTTGCCAAGACTACCAATGAAATAAATAATTGTTGCCAAGACTACCAATGAAATAAATAATTGTTGCCAAGACTACCAATGAAATAAATCATTGTTGCCAAGACTACAATGAAATAAATCATTGTTGCCAAGACTACCAATGAAATAAATAATTGTTGCCAAGACTACCAATGAAATAAATCATTGTTGCCAATTCTACCAATGAAATAAATCATTGTTGCCAATTCTACCAATGAAATAAATCATTGTTGCCAAGACTACCAATGAAATAAATCATTGTTGCCAAGACTACCAATGAAATAAATCATTGTTGCCAAGACTACCAATGAAATAAATCATTGTTGCCAAGACTACCAATGAAATAAATCATTGTTGCCAAGACTACCAATGAAATAAATCATTGTTGCCAAGACTACAATGAAATAAATCATTGTTGCCAAGACTACCAATGAAATAAATAATTGTTGCCAAGACTACCAATGAAATAAATCATTGTTGCCAATTCTACCAATGAAATAAATCATTGTTGCCAGGATTACCAATGAAATAAATCATTGTTGCCTAGACTACCAATGAAATAAATCATTGTTGCCAAGACTACCAATGAAATAAATCATTGTTGCCAATTCTACCAATGAAATAAATCATTGTTGCCAAGACTACCAATGAAATAAATCATTGTTGCCAAGACTACCAATGAAATAAATCATTGTTGCCAAGACCATGAATGGAATAAATATTTATTGTCAAGTTAATTTTAAAAAATTATGATAAATTACTGTACCGTGAAACGTAAAATTGATTATTGCAAACCCTTTTGACGTATTATTATTATTATTATCAAAACAACATTTTTCGAGTATTCGAATTTGGCTGACCAATAGAAAAGAATTAAACCATAAAATATCTTTAAATATGCTGTTAATGAGCTTCATAATCCTTTTAATAATTTGTCCTTGATAGAGAGAAGGTAAATAAATGCACGAAAGATAATACTAGAGGCATACTTATTGTAAAATGTAACTTTTGTCATTACAATAATTCTAGGCGTTTCATTGCAGTTACTTAGTTTCCATAATTTAAGTCGAAAATTGTACGAGTGTAGGTAAAAATATGGAAATTATTGGAAATGCAATAATAATAAAAGTATAAGATTCCGAAAAATGGCTTTCAGATCCTAGGTATTATCGTAAAAATGAAAATGTTACAGAGTAATATTATACATCAATAAAGTAAATATTAATAAAATAAATATACAGTTTAATGGCTACATTATATAATATATATTCATAAATATATTTTGTCGAATAAATTCGAAGATTTAATAATAAATTTGTTGCCAATATAAGCCTTTCACCGCCCGCTAGCGTAATGAGAAAATATTCAATTAAAATTATAAGTATATAATAGAATAAACCACCCGTAGATGATTATATTTGCAATATATACCGCAAACACGGCAAAGCGAATAATTATAAAATTTCAAAAGGGTCTCTCTCCAATTTAAAGTTGAACTTTTCGGATGGGGGAAGGGGGGGGCGGGTATTTTTAAACCTTTAATGGAGTACGTCGCGGTTGATCGATTTAAAAGAATCTCTATTAATAATTAATTTAATTTCTATACGTCAGCCAAGCTCTAACTGCCGTTCCAAACATTTAAATTGGCTCCATTTTCTCTGGTTCATAATTATACGAATGCCATATCAGGCCAGGGAAATCAAGGCGGAGGTTGAATTAACTGGAATACGTGTGAGGAGTTAATAAAATTCGCTTGGAAAGCGATTCCCCCTTTCCAGAAAAGGGGTCGCGAGAAATTGGGTTGGTGGAATTAGAGAATGTATATACGGTTCGCCTTCAGAGTCTCTATCGCGTTTCTTAAGTCGAAGCGTCAACAAACGCTCTAAAATGTGGACAGTTAAAGTGCCCGTGTAAATTGCGCTTAATCTACATTATAGCGCGAGAGGGAATCGTGGAGACACGCCACTATACCCATTTCGATTATCGACTCGTAGAAGCGACGACCAAATTACCAAGTAGAATTGGATTCTGTATACGCCTGCCGGAGGGCTGCCTTACACATTTAAATTAGCTTCTCATCCTTACCCCCCTCCACCCCATCTCACTGTATATTATCTGAGCTTGTATGTCAGGGAATAGAATATTCAAATCTATTATTAGTGGCGTTAACATCCTAGATTTCATATCGAATGTATCCCTTTAATCGATTCAGAATGGTATCTGTTATTTTGGTAAAGGTCAAGATTTTAATATTTTTTTTCGATGAAATTGAAATATTTTTATTAGATTTAACTATTAATGAGCTACGAAGTAAAGTTATTTTCAAAATATATTTAATAATTAAATATTTTATATTTTTTATTTTATATTTCTGTAAACTTTTTATAATTTTTACAAAATATTCATATTTTAATTTGTTTAAATTTTGAAATATAATTCGTAATTAAATAGTGTTTTTTTAAATAATAATAAAATTATTAAGAGTATCAGTATTTCGAATTAAAATTTTGGTATTAATTGATACTACGGGAAATTATCGACTTCAGTTCAATCCACGATCGTCAGATGTCGCCACTATCTCAGCAAACGAATCTTTTCAATGAAAGACGAGAGAAAATCGGAGTGGTTTCGCAGACTTACTTTTCGTGGTTCCATTTAAACTCCAATAATCATTTTGAGACCCGACCTCGATTTGTCTTTTAATTAGTAGGTTCATTTCTAGTTCGTTTGTGGGAAAAGAGTGGGTTGGGCAAAATGGCATTAGATTTAACGCTCTCCCTATAAATTGATAAAGTCTAGAAAGGAGATTTTGGATAATCTGTGGAGCAGGCGCTTGCGGGGCTTTGGCCCCTTTGCAATAAGGCGTCTCTTTTAAGCTTTTCTCTCGCGGAAAAGCGGTCGAGACTAGAAGTCGACAAGCAAGTTTTCGGAAGCCCCACTCCTGTTTCTCCAATAACAAGATCCCCAGAGAGGTTACTTCCCCGCACGACTCGTCCAAAAGAAATAAAAAACCTTTCTCGAAAACCTTTAGGCCGTGGATGTTAAATTATAAAAAGAATTGAAAGAACGGTTTGTTTGGACTTTTTTTTCTCTTTCTCCACCCAAGATGGCGTGTTATCGGGGGCACCAGGGTTCGGGTCTCGTCTCCTGAGAGAGAGAGAGTGTTTACTTAAACTGCACGAGCAGAAATGTTAGCCTAAATAATAGCGAGCCTTATCTAGAAGTTACTCACGTATGGGTCGCATCAAGGTCTACCCCTATGTACAGTTTGTTTAATTGTATAATGCCCTTGGTCTCCGGTCTGGTTGTTTCGGTGATCGTCCGTGGTGGGCGGGTTTTGCTCATTTTGGAGCGGGATTTGAGGGTTGCGAGTCGATATGAGCCTTGAGATGTAGAGGGTGAGCGTAGAGATCGGCGTTTGAACAAGAAATTATAAAATTATTTATTTTTATTCATAACCGCAAATTATCCGAAAAATATATAATAATATTTAATAATTTATATATTTAATAATAATAAATATATTTTTGTATGTTAAATCGTTGTTTATTCGTATAAAATGTTCAGAAAAAACAGTTAACCAAACTTTTTATTGTTAATCGAAATTTTGCCGGTTAATTTATTCGTTCCGCTGACCTCTAGGTGAGCGGTTTTATTTAGTTGCTAATGAGCAAGATGGTACTAAATATTTAAATGGAAGAGAGGAGTATCTGCTTTCGTTTGAAAGTGAACAGAACTCAAAGATGAGACTAGTTCTTGCACGAAAAAAGTTCTAAATGTAATCGAGACGAAAATGAGCTAATGGGAGACACCAAAGAACAATGAGCAAATGACGAGATGAACCAGGATTTATCACTAAAACAATGGATATGTAAGATAAATATTTTCCCAAACCTCTTTGAAAAGAGTTTGAGCAAGAAGTTTACTAAACGAGCATGAGCCGCTTTTGAGTTGAGAATAACTTTTTAAAAATGCCCAACACTGGTGCTCTGGGAGGTATCAATAGCAAGAAAGGAAATTGTTCCAAACAGTATTCGATTTACGGAAGTAAACATATCTGTTAATTCTGCTGTTTATTTATATTTAAGATCCCGTGAATCGAATTTGAAAGGGAGCCATTGATGTGGTCTATTGCAATTGGAAACCTCTCTTATCTCTTTCAAAGTTTGAGAATCAAAATATCTTTAACCTTCAAGAACAAATATTTAGAATGTCATAGGGGTGAACAAAGAACTGTCGTATACCTTTTCATATTTTAATTTATTTTTGATAAATCGAAAATATTTTTATTATTTTTTACAATTGAAATTTGACTCTATTTGATAAGACAGTGAACGTTTGAAATACTAGAGACTAGAGCTCGAATATGACTTTAAAGCGAAGATCCTTGCCCCGTTGCAAATAAAGGAAGGGTGTTTTATGTTGATTTGTCACCTGCTCCCTCTATCGTGTATAAATAAAAGCTCGTTAAAATATACGAAACTTTATTTACTTTTATAACTTAAAAATAAATTAATATTTTCAATACATACTTATAAAATATATTTTTATCTTTACTCAATAGTTAACCTTATGTTACCTAGATGGCGCTACCGTGCAATAACAATACATAGTTTGCATCCATGCGTCATCAATGACGCAGTTAAAAGACGCCATTTTGTTGGTGTCGATTTCTTAGTAAAACGCGAGGGTTAATAGTTTCAGTCGTCTGTTTGCGGATTTTAATTATTTTCAAATTGACCGATTTCAAAATTACGTTTTTGAGCGTGACAGTACCTTTACATTGTGAGGTATAGCAGGCATATTTACTTGCCTTTATACCCTAACATGGTGGCGTATTTTCAAGCGCGAAATGAGTTTTAAGATCCACCAATTATTATGAATTTAGTTTGACTTTAAAAATGGTCATATGCCTTGTAAACTATTGTACGAGTAATTCAATTACTTTATTCAATACCGAAGGTAATTGTAAAAGGAATCACGACAAAGGCCTATTTTGATAAATTTTGCCAACTTCTCTTCGTAGATATTCCGGTCGTCATTTGCTTTTTTATTTAAATAACCCAGGTTTAAAATCTTATCTGGTTTTGTTTTCGGCCCATAACGATATTAATTAACGTGGGAGCTACCGAAAGAAAGTCTGACATACGAGCACCATCCAAAGGTTTCTGTAATCGAACCTCTTAATGTTGAATAACCCTGATTCCAGCCTACGACTATTTACTATAAGCGTCTGCCACTAGATGGAGATAACAACACCAGCAGTTCCGCGCTGTATTGAGTAATTAGGATGAATTAATTAATTTTCGACACCAGGCTATAAGCTTCAAAAACATCGACTATTAATTAATCCATATTTCGGCCGCAAAATAAGTAAATTAAAAAGTAAGAAACGCTGCATTGTTAAGAGCTGTTGACAGTGTAATATATTAAATAGAAAACTAATTTATTATGCGATATGCATATCGAGACCAATGGCTAGAGTGTTAATTAAAACGCAAAATTGTGTATTATTTTTATAAATTAATTAAAAGTTTATCAATATGCTTTGAACAGATTTTAAGCTATTACTAATTTAACAAAAATAAAACCAATCACATTCATATATCTAAATGGATTTAATAATTGTAAAAATGTATAGTGTTTAGAATAGATTTAATAAACAGTAACAGAGGCGTACCGATTAGAGGTCGGTAACCTTTAATCATTATCCATGATTAAATTGATTTTTTTGGGGAAAAAATGTAAACAAAGAAATTTACCGGTTAATATTTCGGAAAATGGTTAAAAAACATGTATTATTCGTAAAATTTGAGCTTTTTATCGAAAAAAACGTCGTTTTTTCGATTAATTTTACAAATTTATCAAACAATTAATCGGATAATACAGAAATATAAATTACTTGATCAAAACATTTTACGAATAATTTTGAGAGATTTATCTATTGAATAAAAGTTAATCATCCCCGACCTCTAGTACCGATATGGGGCCAGAGGGGGCATGTTGAACCGGTTTCCGTTCTAGAGGTCTTCTAGAACAGAACCAATGACGTCATGTGCAAGGGAGAATATAACATTTATTCCTAATTTATTTGATTAAAGAGTGAGTTGCAAATTATTCGTTACCGCCTCAATTTTGTTATTAAACGAAGCGCGTACGTTTAAAATACCCAAATATAAGGTTTCGTTGCTTTCCGTTTCGTTGTTAATTAGAAGTAATTAGTAGAACGCCGAAACAATTGGAATTTTAGCGTGTTGATTGACGTCATTGACTACACGTTGTTTCTCATTGGCCTCTATCCCCAACATAGAGTTTAGGTTCGGAAACAAAATGTAGATGCTACACTCTTAAAACAAAGGGCGTTTTAATGGTATATTAAGGGTGTAATATCTGTAAAAAAAACACTCTTTAATGTTAATTTAAACTATCTAAAGGGATTTTTATTGTCCCAAATTAAAAACTTGAAAAGGTGTATAAAGGGTGTTATATTACCCCGTAAATTGAGTGATTTAACACCTCGTAAAGGTGTAGCTCCCTTAAGGCAGTAGTTTAGTACCCTAAAAGGAGTATTTTAACACTTTAAAGGGAGTATTGTAGCACCCTGAAGGGAGTCGTTTGGTACCCTAAAAGGAGTAGTCTTGTACCCTGAAGGGAATAGGTTTATACCACAAACTGTATAACAAAGTTACCAAAACGGAGGACCTAAGCATCCCAAACAGTGTAAATAAACACCCTAGCAGGAAAACTGCTTTTTAATGTGTAGAATAACATCCTTTATAAACCTGTTAAGGTGTTAAATATGGGACAAGAAAATACACCTTTTGTTTAAAGAGTGTACTGATTTCGAGGTAAAATCTCAAAAAGATCCTATAGAATTATGGGATTCTACTACTGAATTTTGTACGTGGGTGCTTACATGGTTTTAAAAACACGCGCTCAAGCTTATCCTTTAGAGCTCGCGCTAAATTGGCATCGCCATATTATCTAGCAAGGATATTACAAAAATGATCTTGGTAGGATAGTGGGAACTAATTTTTCTCCCAGATGCCGTGGAAAAAATTCAGAAAAAAACTGTAGTGAATGACGTCACAAACTAGGGGCGGCAAAATTATCGTTCAGAATAAAAACCGCAGCGGGGCGCTGCACGTAAATTTAAATTTAATATTAAATACACTGAATGACGGTATTTCATCAAGCGAGGTACATTTTCGGAAAGCCCATGATCAAATGAACAAGAAAAATATGAAGTAGTTTATTTTCTATTCTGAAATCGATATGCCACTTACACAGAACTTTGAACTGGGCGCCACAACCCTTGATCAATAACTAGATGTTCCGAAAATTCAGGGAATACATAACAAAGTTCTATCTCCAAACAGAACCCAAAATGGCCAGAGGATCTGATCAAAAAATATGACATTCGTATGGTTTCCCATTGAGAGAACTGTATAAGGAGTTTGAATTTAGTGGTAATAGTTAAACCGCGTAGAAAATCCGTGCCAAATTGGTCAGTGAACTAATAAGATCAAAACTTGAGTAAAGTCGAGCTGACGACGAAGCTACAACTGTTGGTGTCGCGCTCTATTTTGGAAAGCTGCTTTTAGTCGGTATTTAGAAGGCCATCTATCGGAGTCGGTGGGAAGCTCGACTGCCGTCTAGGCGTCAAGTCAAAGTCTTCATTAAGAAGGGATCTCCTGCAAAATAGTGGCCAGTCAGCGAACCCAGTCTGGTCGACTTTAGCCGAGAGAGAGATGCTTGAGTCTGCGAGATTATTGGGCCTCGGTATGTCGGATTAACGTCAATATCGTTCTATAGCTCCGGGGATAATCCCCAGCCGAGCACAGCTCTATCAGACGATCTCCTTCCACCGTGGCTACCATCAGATAATCCCACCAAAATGCACGGCTAAGAATCAGACTGATTGCGATATTGCCCTACAACTAATTTATAAATATTTACATAAAATTAGTGTTGTAAGTCGGAAAATTTCCCGCTCGGAAAATATTCAAAACGTTTTAATTCTATGATTTGTCTAATATATTGTTTGCAAATTTAAATAAAGCGGCATTTTCACCTCATTTTTTCGAATCTAAAAGTAAAACTAAACCTATAGACTAGTTTAAACTGGTTGAAATGTAACACTATTAATGTTTTGTAGTATGTTTACTGATATTAGTCATTTTAAATCGATAAAAAGTTTAAAACATTAAAAACCCTTGAAAAGTAATTTATGTTTAATTTTTTTATTTTTCCGATTTGCGGAAAATTTTCTGGAAATTTTTCCGCATTTTATTTTTCCGGAAAATTAATAACCCTCCATAAAATCAATACAAAATGCTAAATGCTACGAAAATGTATAATTATTAAGGAAAAAAAGGATACTTTAGATTTGGCCTATAATAATTATTCAGGTTAATAGATAATATCTATAAAGTAACATTGGCTTTCTTGTTTAGATGTATCGGGCACGTCATTCGTGACGTGGTAGTGACGTTTCACTATGATAGCCAATAGACGCTAGCATGTAGGAGCAACAAACACAAGCAGAACGCAGCTAGCCTTTAAACATGCTAACGCAGTGTTGTGTACAAATTTCATTGGACGAACCTTTACGCTGAACGTTTTACGGGCGGGGGGGGGGGAGACAATTTCCCAATTTTCCCCTTCCGACGCCAATGCAAACTGTACACAAGAAAATGCACGACTTTTGGAGGGTTGCGTTCTCCTTGTTTAGGGTGCCGTGTTTGTTGCTCCTAGCTAGCATAAACTCTATTTAGGTCTTATTCAACTTGTTGAAACGTTCCACGCGCGTATTGATATTTTAGCGTAAATGGGCTCGAGCGAATTCGCGCGTGCTCGCTGAAATAAAAAAATGCTAAATTACGCTAAAATTTTAACAAGTTGAACAAGACATGTATTAATTAAAATTCGACGAGTCGCCCTTGTTATATAGATCTAACCTTCAAAACTGAACTGAACTCCTACGTATCTCGTGACGAAAGCAATACATTATAACAAGTTCGGCAACCGTAATTTCTATAGCTTCTGTATTCATGATTCCTACAAGATATTCTCCGAACACCGTGGTACCGGTGTGTCTTGCCCCCCCCCTCAACTGGAGAAAGGGGGATAGATGGCGCTTCGAAAGGGTGAGGGTCGTGGTTTATCTTCCAGATATTACGAGGAGAGCAGGGCACTTGAATATTTCCCTCGTTCTAATATCAGTAGAATGATTATTTTTTAGTATTAACATGAATCTATTTAACCCAAAAATATTCAACTCTATCATTAGCTCCGAGAGCGTGGGGAGGAGCCTATTTTAGCGCCATACGATTTATTAACTTTTTTCAGCCAATAAGAACGGATTCAGAAATGATGAACTTTAGCGCAAAATAGTTCACGAGAGCAGAATAACCGCGAAACGACTTCTCACGGACGGTTCATGTTATTTTATTAAACCATGTAATTTTGTTAAAAATAAGATTTAAAGTCACGCATTGTAATCCGGCCACCTGTTTAAGGCATTAAAAGTCGCTAGATGACTTGGGCCTAAGGTGGTGCTAAGGGTATTAGCCTACCTGATTATAATTATTATTATTAAATATTTCTAGAATAAAAAAAACAAAATGAAGGAATGTAACTCCGATTTATTAATCATTTAATTTTACAAAAATATCTCTAAAAAGCTAAGCCTTGGTGATACTTTGGAAGAAAACCTGCCTCAGTGTTTGCCAAAATATTATTAATAAACAATAAAGGCTCTGTTATAATTTTATTATAATAATAACTATTAAATAAATACGTGATAATATTAAATTAATGATAAATACTGCAAAAAGGAAACCTAACCTTAACGCGCCATTTTATTATAAATAACAGCTGAGTTCTATTTCGCTACGTCACTATAAATTAGCTCCGCCCCACGCATCGCCGAAGGTGACCTAAAGTATTCCAGTTGAATATTCATTGGTTTAATAGATTCATGGAATTAACCAAAGTCAAACTAATCCGATCCAGTGTTTAGAATAATTTTAACAAATTTAAATTAAATAGATAACATGTTATTATCAGAAGTAGTGTTGTAAGTAGGAAAATGTTCCGTATTTTTCCGAAAGTTTTTTAAAATGTTTTCATTCCATGATTAGTCTAATATATTGTTTGCAAATTTAAATAAAGCGTCATTTTCGCCTCATTTTTTCAAATCTGAAAGTAAAACTAAACCTCTAGACTAGTTTAAACTGATTAACAATGTAACATTATTAATGTTTTGTAGTATATTTACTGATATTAGACATTTTATATCGATAAAAAGTTAAAAAAAATAAAAAACCTTTAAAAAGTAATTTATGTTTCAATTTTTTATTTTTCCGATTTGCGGAAAATTTTCCGCATTTTATTTTTCCGGAAAATTTACAACACTAATCAGAAGTATTCGATAAATCTTTTACAAGCTTCAGCTTGAGCTCCTCCCATTTTGACCTCGTGATACTAAATCCAGCCAATCATATTCTAGCATTTATATTTCTGGAGACTCGTGCGGAAACTAATTAAATTGAGTTTCCGATGTATCCGTTTAAATAATAACAAAACAAATGTACTTCCGCTTCTAATGTATTCGCGTAGCCTAAAGATATTTTGAGACAAGGTAAGAGATAAAGCTATACTTTAAACTTAGTTGAAATTCTAACGTAGTTTAAAACTTTAATACTTAAGGGAAAAGTCTACTAGAGAACAATATCAGTTGACTTTATTTCCCCAACTTCAGATTACACGAGAAAGTACACTCAGAAACAAAATCGTCTTTGAATCCCGATGGACCTGTATTCGCGACCGAAACGAGTCTATAGGTGGCGTAACGGTGCTAGCTTCTCAGAGGTAGCGCCTATGATCTAGCGTCTGCTACAAACAAATTAAAAAGTCATAAGAACGTTTTTTTCTTAAATAAACTTAACAAAATATAAGCAAACGATGTAAACATTACATTAAAATGCAAGAATCATTATTTATAAAGTCAATTTTACGAATAACGATGAGGAAATACTTATAGCGTCTGCTTTAGCCGCTAGGTTCACACTTACCCTAAAATCGCTTTGTATTAGATAGAGGTCGGTAACGGTTAATCATTATCCATGATTAAATTGTTTTTTTTTGGGGAAAAAAAATGTAAACAAAGAAATTTACCGGATAATATTTCGGAAAATGGTTAAAAAACATGTATTATTCGTAACATTTGAGCTTTTTATCGAAAAAAACGTCTTTTTTCCGATTAATTTTACAAATTTATCGAAAAAATTAATCGGATAATACAGAAATATAAATTACTTGATCAAAACATTTTACGAATAATTTTGAGAGCTTTATCTATTGAATAAAAGTTAACCATCCCCGACCTCTAGTATTAGATAACTAGTTTTCAAAACCAGCGTGAGAAATCACTTCGTGTTGGTTCGGGAAGCAACTCGTCCAAGTCGGTTCACTGAGAATCGCTTTCAAAACGACCAGGCGGGGAAATAAAATTGCTCGTATTTTCAAAATTCAATATAATGTCAAATAATATTACTGTATGTATAGTAAACATGATTAACTAATTGTTTTGGGATACATTTTAGTATTTTAAAAATTCTTGTCATAACTTCGAAATGACGTTAAGCCTTGATTCGTTTTGGTTGCGAAGGCCGTGTTAGAATAGTTTGATACGTTTAATAGGAAGAATACTTATGTCCAGCCCTGTTTAAGAAAAATCACATTCATGATTCATCTGTCGTCTGCTAAATTGTTAGTTTTATTTTCACTTGGTTATTCCGAGCATCTGCGTTGGTTTAGCGTTACTTCGAAGTAGTCTAGCGAAAGAATATAGTATTCTTTCTATAATTTCATATCATTTAAATAAGTAAATACAGTTTTATTTGCTAAAAATGGGTAAAAAAAAAGAAAGTAGACCTATTTATTCAGAAATATTTTTAGCAACAAACGGTTTCTTCTTTTTATTCCTTGTTTTAATTGTAAAAAAAACCTTTTTAAAAAAAAAGAAAATTACGGTAATTTACCGCAACACGGTAAATTACTGCAAACTATTGTGTGAGTTGTAATTTTAGAAACATTTCTTCTGTTAATTTCCATTGGTTGAGCGTTTAGGTTGATTTCTAGTGTATATCAAAATCAATCGATATTTTAAATCGAATATTTAATCTCTCAGATTTAAATATTTATTTGCTATAATTTGGTATTTAAGGGGGAAGACTACTGTGGCCATTGTCTTCTTTCGCGATATTTCAAGCTGAACTCTTTTAATTTTGTATTTTAACTTATAAAATTAATATTTAAGTGTAGAACAGCCTCTTGTTTAGTGCCTAAAATAATATTTACAATTTTAAATTTAAAAGTAATTAAGTTATTACGTTTTAATTAAGACCCCTGAAGCTAAACAAGTTGGGCAAGCGCCCAAACTACCCTTTAGTTAGGTCCTTATATCTCGTTAACTATTAATATTAGAATTATCAAAATTATTTTAAGCACTAGAAAAATATAATTCAATTATGTAATTGTTAAAACAGAAACGATCAGCTTGAACGTAAAAGAGGCTTTTACGGTATTCTTCCCCCTTAAGAATATTCCGGTAAAAATGGATAAATACGTGTAAATTAAAATTTTTCAATGGTATATTTGGTAATAACTATATCAAGAATTGATCTATTTATATATAGAGATAATGTTTATATTCTTATCTCCCGTTGCAGCTCTAGGATAAGAACCTGGCCCCTCCCCTTAAAATTCAATCAACCCCAGGCCGCTCGTTATTGGCTCCCTAAATATTACGTCCTCTTGACACGATTGACATTCGCGTGAGTGACGCGTTAAATAGGAACGCCCCCTTTTAATTTCCTCCCCCCTTTAGTTCCCCTGGTTCCTGATGCGTCGCGACTGACGGAATATAAACATTCCCTATAAATATAAATAGATCAATTCTTGACTATATCGAATGTTTGTAAAACTCCTGTACAATCCACAGAGAAACGTTTTCGGAAATCTAAAAATCATGAAATCACCACAAAAATCTATAAATCTGTACAAAAATCCTTCTGAAAAATATCCAAATAACTTTGAGATTCGAAATTCTGTCCGTAACCTACCACACAGAGTTGCCAGATTAATTTTAAGGATCCTGCACACTCCAATAGTTGATTTTATAAAATGTCTTTACGCTTGCCCAACTTGTTGAAATGTTGCCCTGGAATAGTTCAGCCAATGCCTAAGAATGAGTTCATAAACTCTTTAGTGGGAGAGAAAACGGATCCACAGAAGAAGCGGGGAGGCAACATTTCAACAAGATGGCCAAGGTTTATAAAAATAACTATTGGGAAACTATCCCAAATCTCGCCCAAAACAAATCAGTATGTCACCTGATACTTAAATGAACTAGAGCTACGACGGTACTTTAGCCTTTGGTAGTGGTATCAGGTAAGGTATATTCTCTGAAGAATTGAAAAAGAGCCGGTGATCCATCGATTCACAATTTATTGTGGCGCTGGGTTCCCCACCATTGGGGTTTTGGGACTATTACAAACTTTACCCACCCAACTTTCTACTCAGGTAGATGATTTCGAATCCTAGATCAATATGAATCGGCGCTAGCATAAATTGTTTTGGTCTTAGCTAACTTGTTAAAATGTTCCCGGAAATTCGTCATAGCACTGCCAACTTCTATAACGCGCTTCCGCGATCGGGGTTGGCCGTGGTCAAAACATAGGGGTTGCTTCACTAAGCCTAGACTAAAAAAGTGTTCCAGTCTTAACATCACTATCACAATAAAAGAGGTTAGCAGTTTCGCCTCGCAGCACGAAGAGCCGGGTTCGATCCCAGTTTGGGGCACTGGGTGAAAACTCGGAACAACTCCTTCTTCGTTGAGTTTGCAAATTCTCTCCCCACATGTTTAAGGTGTTTTCCTCCGAGCTCTTCAGTTTCCCCTTCCATAAATACTTCTTGAGGTTAACGGATAATAGTTAATGTAGGGAGCTGACGGCTCGCGTGGCATGAAGGGCTTGCCACCCCCCGGCCACCTGAATTAACGGCTTTAAAAGTCGCTTGATGACTTAGGCCTAAGGTGGTGCCTTGGGTATTAGCCTAGCTGATTATTATTATTATTATACTAATGTCCGAGTCATCGTTAAATTAAGTTTAACAAATTACTCTTTTTTTCCATTAAAAAAATTACTTAGCACAAAATTTTATGTATGACTTTCTTTAAAATAATTTATTTAATGAAGCTAGAAGTCGCTGTTCAACGGTAAACTTTAAAGCAATTTTATAACCACGTGACTATTTTTAAAGGTTTCTACCGTTCGGTGGTGCTCAAATGTTTCCCGAAAGAAATTTTACCCAGTATACCTTGCAATTTATGCTATCACCAATTCCGTCGAACTTGCAAAAACGAGCTAAAAAAAAACCGCCGTCCACCCAACATAAAGAAGCCTAACTCTGCTACCATGATACAGTGTTGCCTTTCGTGCTTTATTTAAAATGACTGCGTAAATATGGAGTATCTTTCTATGGGAGCAACTGAGTATAGAATGTACTGCAAGCTTTCATTCATTTCCTTACATTTGCGTAATATGATCATTATCCCCAAAACAATAGACATACGCCACTCGGCATAAAAGATTTTGAGCGAAAAAGCGACATTTTGGCCAGAAATGATCCGGAAATAACTCTGCTCCGAACCGAGGATCCAGGGCTGCCTACATTTCCGCCGATTATGCTTGCCCCTCCATTTTCTCTCATCCCATCATTTTAATGACTCTTTCCATATATATATACTGAAGAGAGGAGATCGAGTTTCGATTGAAAAGAGTTAAATGGCGCTTTCATCGTTGGACCGAAATCTTTCGGATAATTATTTCCTTCCGCCTTTTAATTTGAATTTCCAAAATACGTTTTCATATCTGCGCGTCAAAAGTTCCGCTACGCTCGAGCTTTGCCTCGTGGAGGGGATCAAAAGGAAGAACATATACAAAGATGGCGCTGATATTAGCCAAAAAAGTTACTCATGATTATATCAGCTATAAAAAATATTACTACTAGCGTAAGGCAATCGTCAGTAATATTAGCGCAATCGATGGCACTTATATTACTAAAATACGTGAATCATAATTTTATCAGTTATAAAAAATATTACAGCTAGCGTAAGCCTATCGTCAGATCCCTATTCCATTTACAAAGTAATATTAGTGCAATCGATGGTACTGATATTATAAAATACGTGAATCATAATTTTATCAGTTATAAAAATGTTACTATTAGCGTAAGCCTATCATCAGATCCCTTTGGCCTTTTACAAAGTAATATTAGTGCAATCGATGGCACTGATATTACTAATATACCTGAATCATAATAATATCAGTTATAAAAATGTTACTACTAGCGTAAGCCTATCATCTGATCCCTTTGGCCTTTTACAAAGTAATGTTAGTGCAATCGATTGCACTGATATTAATAAATACGTGAATCATTAAAATATCAATTATATTAACTGTCACTACTAGCGTAAGCCTATCATCAGCTCTCTAGAACTTTTACAAAGTAATATTAGTGCAATGAATGGCACTGATATTAAAGGGAATATAACCTCAGGTATTTGGTGTGGAACACCAACGCTTGCAGCTCTGACCGCTCTTGCCTTTCGCTTTAAAAATGTTTGGCGCCACTGTACAGCGAAATTTGAAAAATTGAAGGGGTCTTCCATAAAGATTGCTTTGCAGGTTATATTCCCTTTAATAAAAAACGCAAGTACCTTTGCAGGCTCGACCCAGATTGCAATTTTCCATTTTTAATTTCAGAAACGTAATCGATGTTATTTAGCTACTCTATTTCACCGGTAGGTTTATGGAACGATAACCATATCCAATTACTCGCTTTAAACTGTCTGCGCAAAATAGCGATGAAAGTCGTCTCGACACTTAAATTACAAAGTAAAGTAATTTTCAGTTTATAAATTTAAGATAAAAATGTATAAGTTTCATACCAACCGTGTAACGTAAGTGTTTCGGTAGTTAAAAAATGAAGCAAGAGCGTATCTATGTTACTGAGAACGTAAGCGTCTGCATCCCACACCAGCTAGAGCGTGGTCTACTACCTAAGTTCTTATCTCCATTTTCCTAATTGTATCACGCCCTCTGGTGCTTGTCGGTAAAAATGTTTTCTTTAACCTTTCAAGAAAAAAATAAATTTCAATCATCAATTAGTTCGTGAATCTTAAAATAAAGTAGTCGATTTATATATATTAATTAATAAAAAATAGCAAAAGTGTGTATATAATTTTTAATTATCGAGTCGATGAAGTTTCTTAAAGGCCTAGGTTTTCTTCTGCCTGTCCCCTTTTAAATTGGGCCAACATGTTCAGCGGTTGGCCTACCACCAGGGTATTTGTACTCCACTAAGTTAATTTAAAGGGGGACAGGCAGAAAAAAGCCTAGGCATTTAAAGACCCCGACTGATAGCGTTACAGTTTGAATTCAAAATTCGAATTTCTGTCCGATCTAGGTACTTTTCTAAACCGATAGACCTGTACGTTCTCAGTAACCTCAATACGTTCTCGATATTATATAGTTGGCTGGGGTAATGGCGGATATGACTCTGGGTCCACTACACTTGTTTCAACCCACACGAGGTCCCCCCCTTATTATTAAGCTCGCAACGGTATTAGGTTTCATGGCTTGTAAAGATATTTAATGGGCCATTTTTTATGCATTTTCCCTCCCTGCCATCCCGAGCTGCTTACTCGCTCACATTCCGGGAATTTATTTCCTCCCGCGCGTCGGCTTCTCCTTCGCGCTCTTCCGCGAGAGATCGCTCTATCGTTCGTAGAACTTAATGGCCTGGAAAAAGAAATAGGCAAGATGAGGAAGAGGGAACAAAAACACACACACTGAAAAGCCCGATCTTCCGAGAAAATATATAATGTGAACACGCGCGCTTTAGTTGGCCGTTCTTTTAAGCCCTGGCTTTGGGCCCTTCCTATTTGAGACTGGCCCGTATTGTAGCGAACTCTGGTGGGAGATATTCAGATTAATGCACGGGGAGCCAACACAGACGAGCGAAGGAAATAGCCTATTGCTCTATATTTACGCGCGTTATATTTTAGACAAGGTTTCCCATTTCTCGTATAAAATTCGAGCGTTATATATTCACTCTTCGTATGCGGGATAAACTGATATGATACAGATTTTACTTTCAAGCTTCAAAGAAATATTCGATAAGGTCGAGTTCGAATTCGATACTTCCTCTCTCGTAGCGGAAAATGACGGCCCATAAAGAGCTGCCACAATACGTTCCTAGTAGCGAAGATGAATTCCTATTATTAGTTTAGATATTTAATCAAGAAGGAAAAGAAAAATTCTAATTTTAGTGTCTATGTTTAACCAAGAAGGATGACAAACAAGGAAGAGAAAGCTGGCTAGTGGTCTTGAATGGAGAACGACGGCCTATTACGAGCCACCACTAAACGCTCCTAGTAGCAAGGATGAATGCCTATTATCAGGCCAGGATTTTTCAGTTGAGGGGACCCAGCAAATACCTAAGGAGCAGCCTTAAAAATGGATATTGGAACACGTGGTTAAAATATATATAAATTAAGTTTATATAAAACGTAAATCAAAAACCGCTCAAAAATGACCATCACTGATTACGAGCCGCCGCGATACGCTCCTAGTAGTGACAATGAATTCGTCTTTTTAATGTGGATATTTAACCAAAAAGGATGAGAAGAGATGTTGAAAGGTACACTGCTGTAGCCAATAATGAGGATAATATTTACTTAAACCTAAAGAAAATTATTCAAATTTTGGTAATTTTCTATAGCAATTAAAAGGTTTTTCTATTGAAATATTTAAAAGGCACTGTATGATATAGCTATTAAGAGGTTTTTCTATAGAAATATTTAAAAGGCACTGTATAATATAGCCATTAATAGGTTTTTCTATAGAAATATTTAAAAGGCACTGTATGATATAACCATTAAGAGGTGTTTCTATTGAAATATTTAAAAGGCACTGTATGATATAGCCATTAAGAAGTTTTTCTATAGATATATTTAAAAGGCACTGTATGATATAGCCATTAAGAGATTTTTCTAGAGAAATTTTTAAAAGGCATTGTATGATATAGTCATTAAGAGATTTTTCTATAGAAATATTTAAAAGGCACTGTATGATATAGTCATTAAGAGGTTTTTCTATAGAAATATTTAAAATGCACTGTATGATATAGCCATTAAGATATTTTTCTTTAGAAATATTTAAAAGGCACTGTATGATATAGCCATTAAGAGGTGTTTCTATAGAAATATTTAAAAGGCACTGTATGATATAGCCATTAAGAAGACTTTCTATAGAAATATTTATAGAGCACACTATAGAAAAAATAATATTTTTTATAGAAACCCTTAGAATGTGTATTGCTAGCTGACGAGAGAATCATCACAACAACACAAGCCATTTAAAGATCTCTTATTCCCAGGTTTTTAAAAATGGGTTAATCCTACTTACATAAATTAACCTGGACTTTACTTACACCCGTTTAATATTTACTAATACCAAATGTGTAACCAAATCAACATACATAATGCACTAATAAAAATAATATATTTTAATGCATTTAAGAAAGTTGAATATATTTTCCACCGGCTATCTGTAATATGAACTAGGCTACCAAAATTTTGAAAGGGGGATGTCGCAGTGGGGTGTTCGCGTATTCTTCAAATTGAATAGAGATTTTGGTATGTGTGGGGGAGCTAACTTTGAAATAAGATATACATAATGCTTTTATTTGAGGGTAGAGTGGATGGGCCCTCCCCCCCCCCCCCCCCTGTTATGTCCAAGGCAAAAAGAGTGAAATAGAGAGGAAACACTGCTCGCTCCGTTAGGCTTCTCCTACATACTGCTCAGCCCAGTTCAGAGATGGTCACGCTCCTAATACATGTCTGCCAGGGAGAAACAAGTTCAACACAGGCAAAATATAGTCCGGTGCCATCAGTGGCGGATTAAGGTGGTGGTAGAACCTAGGCACTTAGCTCTAGATTGGCTACCATCTATATCTGTCCATTTATCTATCTTTCGTAGGCCCTAAAAGCTCGTTCGTAGGCCCTAAACACTGTGCCTAAAGTGTCTAATGGTAAATCCGGTACTGGGCGCCATCTAAATTCGTGAAAAGAATTAATAATTTTGTAATATTAATTTAGTTTAATTCTTTAATATTATTAAAATTTTTGATTTGAACTTAATATTATTTAAAATCTTAATTTGAACTTAGTATTATATAAAATCTTAATTTGAACTTAATATTATTTAAAATCTTAATTTGAAATTAATATTATTTAAAATCTTAATTTGAACTTAGTATTATATAAAATCTTAATTTGAACTTAGTATTATATAAAATCTTAATTTGAACTTAATATTAATTTAATTCTTTATTTTAATTTATATAAATTTTATTCCTATTTTGAATTTAAGATTAATTTTATTCCTATTTTGAATTTATTGTAAATTGCATTCCTATTTTGATTTTAACATTTATTTAATTCCTAATTTGATTTTAACATTAATTTAATTCCTATTTTGATTTTAACATTAATTTATTTCCCATTTTGAATTTAATATTAATTTAATTCTAAATTTTAATTTAATATTAATTGAATTCGAAATTTTAATTTAATATTAATCTAATTCTTAAATTTAATACACTAATAAAAATTTATTTCCAATTTTGAATTTAATATTTACTTTATTATAAATTTTAATATAAATTAAATTTTTAAAATCAAGCGTTTAAGTTTAATCTACAGTATCTCTGGATAAATGGATCCATATTTTTAGAACAGACAGCGACGAAGCGTTGAAGTCCTCTATATACTCTGCTTCTATACTCCTTCGCCCCCTAGTGACTGCGGAAAATTAAACCATTGTCTTGAAGTAGTCATTTTCCCTACGTATATATTAATCCATTCTTGATCAGAGTATAGCTCTGGCGCCATTGATGACACGCCGTACAAAAAAAGCGAGTGGCTAAAAAAACCCAACCAGATATCTTTTTCCCGGTTTTGTATTGCCTTCGCAACAAGAGGTCGCCAATAAACGTACAGACGATAAATAGGTTTTGGGTAAGTTTTTTTTTAACTTTCCTCACAAGTTCAATTGACACTGACTACTTTAATCCACTTAATAAAAAACTCGGCGAGACGAATTACTCCCGTAGATGAGAGCGTTACTAGGGAAGTTGACGGATATGTCATAGACGTAAATTACAATTCCAGCAAAAAGCTATAGGGCTTTTTCGCGGGAAAGCATAAAATGGTTTCCAGCTGGGAGTGGGTATTTGTATACGCTATTGAAAGTATTAGTGGAGAAAAATCGACTCTTCGGCAGCTCTTTTCAATATTTTATCGGCAGCAATCGTTGGGATTTTTCATTCCCATATTTTCGGACGAGAGCCCAAGCCTTTCAAACTACTTCGTCTGTGCTACGCTAATGGACGTCTAATATTTTATGAGATATGTTTTTTTATATTATTATTATTTATTTTTCGTCGATGGATCGGGGCTTTTTTTTTCGGGACACCCCGAGACTTATATCGGGTGAAATTAATGTGTAAGTGTACATCTGTTGGCGTTGGTGTATAATCTAACACGTTTTCAAATAACATTAAAACCATCTAGAGGTAAAAATTTTACGAAAAGAAAACGCTAACCAATATGGTAAACCTTATTGGGGTTTAGTTATCAATACTATTCAAATTACAAATAATTTAAAAATAAGTAAGATCTTATTTTTAAATTTGTAAAATATTTAAATTTAAATCAAACCAGAGATTAGCAAATGAAATTAAAATAATTAAATAAAATAGCACTGGAGTTAATCAAAAGTGCGTTTCAAATATCAAAACTGTCACCCAGGAGATTTTTCTCATTTGTGGGCTCCCTTGAGCTGTTCCTCAATTGTGGGCCCCCTGTTCACCAATTAAAATTTTGCAAAGTATTAGGAAAAAAATTAACTTGAGGGGGTCCTATAGCCTGTTTCGCCTACTCCTAACGCCGCCCCTGAATATAACACGGCTAGCTTGCTTTGTCCTTTGCTCATTATTATTAAAATTATTATTAATATATAGATATTTTAATTGTGTACCCCTCCCCCCCTCTGAACCGAAATACTGACTACATCGGTGTGGGAAAAAAAAAACAGTATATAAGATAATAATAGAATCAATGGATTTTCAAAAAATCTCTGATGAGAAACTTTTTACGTAAAATGCGGGTGACTTGTTCGAAAAGATTCGAAACTTATAGACTAAATATAGATAGTGTACTGATAGATAGCCTTCTATTTCGTTTATGGAAAACGATATTTTTTTTCACGCGTGCATCGGGAAAGTAATAGACAGTAAACTAGCGTTGCTCCAGGAAGGGAAATGCTTAAAAATATTCCCGAGCTTTCATCAATATTGGATATAACACACGGGCGAAGATCATAATTCGTTTTAGAAGGAAAACACGAAAAACAACCTTCCACGTGCAAAAATGAATATTTTCCCTAGCAAGACTCATTATATTATTTTTTCAAAAATATTCCTTTTAAAGCCTATAAAATAGACATAAATAGAGAAAGATATTAGGAAGTTTTGGCGTAGCAATATTTATGATTTATCTCCCGGGAAAGGTTTTATCGGAAAGCCGTTCCATTTGACTTTGATATTTCTGTTTGAATAGATTTTCTATTGAAATTAAAAGTAATGGGAACCCGGGATTCGGGGCGAGGCTAGCTAGAAAGGCCCCGGAAGAGTTACCAATAATTTGCTTTGGGACCTAATTTGAGCAAGGCGGGACTCGCGATCGGTGGTGCTTGTAGCCGATTACGATTATCGTTAAGGGGTGCATTATAAGCGTCTCTTGGACCGAAAAATCAGCATTTCTATAACCGGGTCTATGAGAGATTTGTCAATATACTCTCTCGAATATTATAATAAGGACGAGTTGAAATTAAAATTTAAAAAAGCTCTCTTTAAAATTAGTTCCACCTCAGTTTAAGACCTGCTTTGATACTTTATATAATGTATGATATCATAAGTATATAGTTAATTCCTGAGAGAAGTAACCAACTAGGCTATGAACATTAAACAGGATTGAGGCAGTTCCAATGGGAGTTAATTTCAATTAGTTCCGCCTCAACTTAAGACATGTTTTGATATGTAACCTAATGTATGATATCAAAAGTATATAGTATATTCCTTAGTGAAGTAACCAACTAGGCTATAAACATTAAACAGGATTGAGGCAGTTCCAATGGGAGTTAATTTAAGTTTAAGCCTCGTTTTGATACTTTATATAATGTATGATATCAGAAGTATATAGTATATTCTTAAGTGAGAGAAGTATCCAACTAGGCTATAAAAATCCAACAGAATTTAGGCTAGTTTCATTGGGAGTTAGTTTCATACAGAGCATGACAGTAGAAAAGTTATCTAGTGTATTACAAAATTTGAACTACGCGGGTGACCCATAACAATTTGTCTAAAACAATGTCTTCGAAAAATATCGTTTATCAGTAAATAAATATATATTAACGTTGTTATATTTGCAAGACGGAGTATCACACGGTGAAGGTGGAGTGGCGATGTTACTCGCAAGATTTATTATGGACTGTTTTAGAAACAGGGTTGCCACAATATTTTCAGATTCAAATTCTCTGACTATTCCTTGTTTTCCCAAATACCATTTTAAGAGATTTTCCCTGACTTTTTATAATTAGATAATTTTAAGCTTTTTATTTTACTTTTATCAGAAGTTTATAAATTGCAATCAACCTACAATTAAAAGTTAAAATTATTATTGCAAATTTAAAAAAATTAGCAAAACTTTAATGGAATTAAATAATAATCATAGAATTTGTCAGATAACTACAGTAAAATTACCTTCAAAAAGTGTCAAGATGAATTCCCTGACTTGTTACAAATTCTTAAAATTCCCTGACCTTTCCCTTACTTTTTGTGTGTTTTTTTAAATTCCCTAACTTTTCCCTGATTTCCCGGTTTTCTCTGACGTGTGGCAACCCTGTGGAAATTATATTATTTGATTGTAATTATAATTATTGAATAATTATAAGTATAATATTTCTCTGAAAAATTTAAGAATGTTGTTTAACTTATTTTTTCATTTGCGAAAATATTTTTTAAATATAAAATTTCGTAATTTAAAATATTTAAAATAAATGAAAAATATAAAATAAATGAAAAATATAAAATAAATGAAAAATATAAAATAAATGAAAAATATTTCATATACCTTTAAAGTAAATAGACTAATTTTGCAACTATTTCCATAGAAGGAATGTTAAATATTCCGTACAGAAAAATATTTCCATACGGAGCATGTTTATTCCGAAAACGAAATAATGATTAAAAAAGTATTTGGGTTTCGCCAACTTTAATCTAGACCGATTTGTAAAAGAGAATTTAATTTCAATGGATCTAGACGCGAGTTCAAATATTATATTTCTTTGGAAAATCCGTCGTCAGCCTGCCCTCTGGTGACAGAGAGACTCGCATCTGCAAATAGTAGGCGAATAGATCATTTTTATCTTACATTTTTCACTCTTTCTTTTAATCCAAAAAATTCCAGGAAAAGGAGAGGGAAGCAACTTTCGGGTTTAAAACCGGCTTTTTCAGAAAACCGTTAAGTCTCCAATATTGACTTTTTTTCTTCGTGCGCGTACTATGACGACATTTTTGCCTCTTCTGGAGCCGTGCGAAAAACTGTTTACTTTACAACTTAGTACAGCGTTCTGGAAACAAGTTGACAAAAACCAAAAATATAGTCCGTCACTTTGTCGATATCTACATCCAAAAATTCTTACCTTAACCGAGAATAGAGTAATATGGGCGTGACGTATGTCGACGTCACCCATGTTTTTTTCCTATATAGAAGAAACTGCCCTCAAAATGGCGGCCATAGCCCAAAGCTACAGAGATATACTACTCTATAAATAATATTTTGATATAAATTTAATTTAGTTAATTTAGTTTAGTGTTGTTAATTTTGCGGAAAAATAAAATGCGGAAACATTTCCAGAAAATTTTCCGCAAATCGGAAAAATAAAAAATTGGAAAATAAATTACTTTTTAAGGGTTTTTAATGTATTTAACTTTTTATCGATATAAAATGTCTAATATCAGTAAACATACAACAAAACATTAATATTGTTACATTGTTAATCAGTTTAAACTAGTATAGAGGTTTAGTTTTACTTTTACATTCGAAATAATCAGGCGAAAATGCCGCTTTATTTAAATTTGCAAACAATATATTAATATATTTTCCAAATTCAAAACCTAAAATCACTGCTATGGGATTACAACAGGAGATATCCAAGGGTCTTGATGTCAACCAAAATAAAATAAAAAAATTCAATTTATGAGAGTATAATTCCGGGTAGGTACATTTTTCGAATTTCAATCGTCCGAACGGTGGAACAAATGTTCGAATTTCATTCGTCCGAACCGCCGAAATAACAAATGTTTCAATTCTTCGAATTGGACAACTTGTTGGTTTCATTCAATCGGTAGCATCACTTGTCCGAATTCGGTCGCTAAATTAGTATCCTATTATGTCCATTTTTCCTTTGCCCGATATAGTAAGTGAGAATTGCGTTGAATGTTGTGGATATTTAAGGTTAGGTTAGGTTAGGTTAGGTTCACGTTAATGTTACTATTTTCTTATATTAACAATATTTAAAACGGACAAACGATTATTCGAACAAATGAAATTCGCCAGTAAAGTTAACATAAATTGAACGACTAAATCACCAACAAAAATTGTGATAAATTTTTCGGGCAAATGAAATACGTTTTCGGACATACGATCCTGTTTTCCGTCATTCGGACAAATGATCATTCGCACATTTGTACCACCGTTCGGACGAATTAAATTCGAACAAATGTACCCAAATCATAATTCCGGCTCGATGTATAACGCGCCGGACTAAAAAATAAATCGGAAAAGTCTCATATGTATATACAGGGTCTTTTTTTTTGCTCGGAAAAGTGTTTTTTTTCAAAAACTATTTATAGTACCGATTTCAAATTTGGAAGGTCAATTCTCTATACCGGGGGACATCAGTTTGAGAAATTTGAGCGTTTTCGGTAATGTTTTTCACCAATTTTGAAAAATTATTTTTCGACCACTAGGTGCGAGATAAAAAATTTCTATTATAAAGTTGTAGGCCGTCATCGAAAACCCTTAAAAATTGTTCACTCGACGAAAAACAACTTATTTATCAGTGAAAATTCGAGCTTGAAAAATTTACAAGTTGGTGAAGCCAAATTACGATTGTTTGAAACGATAATTGAAAAGGGAACAAGTCTAATACAAACGTAGTAGAGTTTTCACACTTGAAAAATTGTACACGTTTGGTTTTTAAATGCAGATATTTTATTCACATAAATTTTTACAAAACATTTTCAATAATATCACCATTGGCTGCAACACAGGTTTGTGCGCGGACAATTAAGTTCTCAAACGCTTTCTCTACCATTTCTGGTGTGACGTCTCGGCAAGCACTGATTATTCGTCTAATGAGTTCCTCCCTAGTTTCAATGGGCGTGGCGTATACCTTTGCTTTAACGAATCCCCAGATAAAATAATCCAGCGGTGTTAGGTCAGGTGACCTTGCTGGCCAATGCACTGGACCATTTCTCCCTATCCACCTTTCAGGAAACTCGTTGTTGAGGTGCTCAGTTACTTGCCGGGAAAAATGCGGAGGGGCGCCATCTTGCTGAAACCACAACTGACGTCTTTCAGCCAATGGAAAGTCGTCGATTGCGTCACTCAGTTCGTTCTGTAGAAAATGTAAATACCTTTGGCCGTTGAGGTTCGTCGGCAGGAAAAAGGGACCAATCAAACGGTTTCCAACAAGTCCAACCCAAACATTGACCCGTTCAAATTGAACCTGGTGATGATATTCAAAACCCCAATGTGGGTTGATGTCAGACCAAAGATGGCTGTTTTGATGATTAAAGGGCCCATCTCTAGAAAATGACGCTTCGTCGGAGAACAAAACATGGCGCAAAAATTGTCTATCTTCTTGGACAGCATTTAGTAACCAGTTGCTAAATTCATAACGTCTTTGATGGTCTCCGTCAATTAGTCCTTGGTGGAGCGTAGCTCTGTATGGGTGATAGCGATTCTTACGAAGAATTTTCCACACACGATTTGCAGAACAACCCAAATCAGCAGCGGCGTTAGCGCAACTGTGACGAGGATATGCCACAAAGTACGCGAGTACATTGTTCTCGAAGTCTAAATCCGGTTGACCCAATCCGCGAAACCTAGATTGCAAGTTACCAAATTGATTCAAATCGTGAATTGCTCGTCTTACTGTATTTACAGATGGTGCTCCATTTGGATGTCTTTCTGCGAAGATTTCAGTCACTCTTCTAAGGTTTTGCGCTGCTTCTCCAAAGTAAATGGCAACTATCTCGGTACGCTCAGCTACTGAATAACGAGGCATTGTTCGAAATATTATCAAACACTGATAATAATCTCCCAAAGTTTTCCTTTAAATACCCAATGCATGTTTAGGATTGACCTATAGCCTCGTGTTTTTTAAATCCGGTCGTTGTTTTAACCAAAGTTTCAACTGGATTAGGTAATTCGGTTTCAATTATCGTTTCAAACAATCGTAATTTGGCTTCACCAACTTGTAAATCTTTCAAGCTCGAATTTTCACTGATAAATAAATTGTTTTTCGTCGAGTGAACAATTTTTAAGGGTTTTCGATGACGGCCTACAACTTTATAATAGAAATTTTTTATCTCGCACCTAGTGGTCGAAAAATAATTTTTCAAAATTGGTGAAAAACATTACCGAAAACGCTCAAATTCCTCAAACTGATGTCCCCCGGTATAGAGAATTGACCTTCCAAATTTGAAATCGGTACTATAAATAGTTTTTGAAAAAAAACACTTTTCCGAGCAAAAAAAAAGACCCTGTATATTTTAACCATCAATAAGAAAATGGTCAAAACAGGTTCTTTAACGTATATATTAGAAAAACTGCGATAGCGGGTAGTTCTATGAAAGCGGTACTTTCAACGTTCGTCTAAGGCTGTACTGTATTAAGCTGGGAACGCCAATATGCCATAGAGATATTACCAAAGCGGGCTTCCGTTATCTCCGCGAGTGGACCGTGGAAATTTATTGTTTTTTAATACGACCAGTCAGTTTCAGCCGGTTCTCTGGCATCTCACGCCCTCGAACCCCCATTCTCTCCGTCAGATACTACTTTTTCTACCGCTTTCAAATCAAGTTGGCCGAATAACGGCCTTTCGTTGCGGCAACGGTGCTAAAGTAAGCTGACACGTTTGATAAAATATGCGAAAATCTGTACGAAATGGCGGGAAAATAGAAGCAGTCTATAGTTTTCCCACTAGACATATCGAGTAACGTAGCGCGTACCGCGTTATCCACCATTACCCCGTAATGCAAACGTTACCGTGCCTGGAGGTAATAGATCCCCGTAGACTTCGGCGCTTCTCAATAGATGGCACCCTCCCCACCGCCGTACCGTCGAAAGAAAAATGATAACTATAGTAAATGGATGGAACGGCCTAATTCATACATAAATCTATCTGTTACAAACGTTAGATGTAGTGGAATAAATTGTGAGCAAAACCTCGTAGACTTGGGAAGACAAGCGGTTTGGGAACTCAAGACCACCACGTGAAGAAAACGGGAGGGAGGAAAGAGTGGGGGTTATAAATTTAAGAGTTTCCTTTACAGCCAAAGGATAAATTTAGCGTCGAATAACAACGTTATAAATGTTGTTATTAAACAAAATTGCCTTTTCCCCGCGTTTCGCGAAAGCATTGATACCGCCGGATGAAAAATGGCAGAAACTCGGTACTCTTCGGGGTTTCGCCAGACTTTAGGGAATGCGGGAAATCAGTACGGTTACTTCACAAAAGATAAGCAACGTACATATATCCCCTCGCTTTTAACTTACTAATAAGAACGGCCAACTTCAATATCAAACAGGGAAAGGACCGACCCTATACACTGAAATCTAAAGCCAAGAATATATTCAAGTTAAACGGAGAATATGAGGCCGCGAGTAAACCCTCTGTTTTGAAGATGCGAGGGAGCAACTACTACGGAGATAAGCAGCGTTCACACTAGACACTTTGGAAACGTTTCAAAAGCGTCTAGTGTGTAGAGGTCGGCGATGGTTAACTTTTATTCAATAGATAAAGCTCTCAAAATTATTCGTAAAATGGTTTGATCAAGTAATTTATATTTCTGTATTAACCGATTAATTTTTTGATAAATTTGTAAAATTAATCGGAAAAACGACGTTTTTTTCGATAAAAAGCTAAAATTTTACAAATAATACAGGTTTTTAATCATTTTCCGAAATATTATCTGGTAAATTTCTTTGTTTACATTTTTCCCGAAAAAAATCAATTTAATCATGGATAATAATTAACCGTCCCCGACCTCTACTAGTGTGAACGCGGTTATAGAGACCTCTGTTTTGATGATTCCCCCCTCCACCGGAGTGTCTTCCCCAAAACCGAAACACCGAGACAAAGGCAAAGGGGCGTGGTTTATATCGAGGGAATCCCTAGACCAACAGCGTGCGGTCAGCGTATTCGTTGTCCACCTGAATAAATTCTTGCGGAAACTTATAGCGTGCTAAGAAATAGTGGAAAGGAGGCAGGGATTTTGTAACTACATGTACTTGCGGGTTGATGGCAGGAGGGGGGCCTATTTTATTAGCCTTCTCGTCTTTCGGCGCCTTTTGAAATATGGCCGCTAAAATAGAATTTTCATCCCTCCCCTTTTTTGATTTATTCATCGGAGACATTTCATTAAAACCTCGTTCCTTTTACAATTCGATGATTAATTTGGCCCCATTAAAAACCACCGCATTTTTCGCATCTTCATCCGAAACCACAGACGTATTTTTAATATTTCATTCGTAACCCCATCCATTTTTTTTGTTTATAACAGAGAATCTTTTAAGGTAACCGAGAACGCATTAGGGTCCTTATTAAAGAGTAAGTTTGCAAATTATTCGTTACCGCCTTAATTTTGTTATTAAACGCAGCGCTTACGTTTAAAGTACCCAAATATAAAGTATAGAGCAAAAACACGAGAACCACCAATGGTCTAGAGAGTGAGGAGTAAAAACGCGAACAAGTAAAGGGACCAAGAAGTGGGGGAAAAAACTAAGCTTTATTGGGGAAAAATATGCAAATTTTTCCCCAATAAAGCTTAATTTTCTCCCCCACTTCTTGGTCTCTTTACTTGTTCGCGTTTTTACTCCTAAATATAAAGTATCGTTGCTTTCCGTTTCGTTGTTAATTAGAAGTAATTAGTAGAACGCCGAAACAATTGGAATTTTAGCGTGGTGATTGACGTCATTGACTACTCGTTATTTCTCATTGGCCGATATCCCCAACGTAGAGTTTAGGCTCCGATACAATATGTAGATGCTACTGATTCCGTGGTCGAATCCGAAAAATCTCCTATATAAATATGGGATTGTACTACTGAATTTTGAACGCGCACTAAGTTGGCATCACCTTATTATCTATCAAAGATATTACAAGAATTATCTTGGTAGGATAGTGGGGACTAAATAATTTACCAGATGCAGTGGGAAACATTCAGAGAGAACCATAGTTCATGACGTCACAAACTAGGTGCGATAAAATTATCGTTCAGAATAAAATCCGCACGTAAATTAAATTTTAATATTAAATAAACTTAACGATGGTATTTCATCAAGCTAGTTACATTTTCGGAAAATCCATCCTCAAATGAACGAGCAAAATATAAAGTAGTTAAGTTTCTATTCCGAAAATAATTTTGCAACTTACTCTTTGAGGACCTGGAAACGAGGAAATGCTAAGGTCATTTCCATGTACTTTTCAGAATGATCATGCTTTCAAATACACTCTATAGGGTGCTAAAATATAACATTGTTTTTTTATTGACTGATCCTAGTTCTAATAAGTAATAACTATTGGTTTTGACAAACGTGTTATCAGTAATTTGTTTATTACGTATTAAGCTGAAATATTTTCCGCCCACTTAAGTATTCAATTGATATTTACTTATTTATAAACAATTTTTTCCTGCGTAATAGATATAGAAAAACACAACGCACTATTGTGAAATGAAAACTTATCTCCTAAGAAATATACACTTCACATAGACGTTCTTTATAAATCTCGTTACAAAGTTGTTTCCTGTAAATTAACTTCACCCTGGGCACCAGAGTGCCGCGGCTGTAACACTTCTACAGGCGACTGACCTATTTTCAATCTAAACCATTTTCTACTGTATTATTTCGATAAGTTAAAAAGAACCGTTAAATATAATTTCTAAGAGCTAGAGAGGTTAAGCACCTAAATTTCTGAACGGTAACTTCTAGTCTTCCTCGGAGTTTTACAGACGTCGAAGCAGTCTTTAAATTCCCTTGGCTTTTACCACTCTTAATAAAATAAGTCAAACAAAGTATTTAAAATCCGCTTTCGAAGATAAAAAGGAAAATATTTGAAATGGAAAGACGATAAGGAGCAGACGAAAAGATTAAAGATTACATTAAGTTACCTTTTTTGTTTTACTGCTGAAACCTTTAATCCCCATTAAAGACTTAACAAAGAAAGTGTACCTTTGGGATAGTATGGAAAATACTATCTTAAAGCGATTCGATAAAACCAATAGATAATAATACACAGAGCATGGACATGTAGCAATTACATATATTGTCTTTGGGGATTCAGCTTAAAGCGGTTAAATATTAAGACCACCTTTAAGGAAATAATTGCATCAATAAATTGAATGAAGAACTTAGTTGGCTTAACTTTTTATTAGTTAAGTCAATTTAGTTTTTACACGGCGATGTAGTTGTATTGGTTTCCTGTACACCATATCCAAATGCGATTATCAATTGATGGAAAATGGCTGCCATGTTGTAGAAAATAAATTTTTCATCGTTTGAGGTATAGTTGGTTTAAACACCTATATTTTAACCAACATAGAACATATAGTAATTATTATTTTCAAAATCTGGCACTGACTTTGACCGCCATCTTGCAAAATGGCTGCGAAACCGAAATTTCCAATATCTCGAAAACTAATCCACCGATTTGCATAAAACGTTTAAGCGTTCGAATGCTTCTAATGACGACTTGCCCTTCCATCTTGCAAAATGGCCAAAATGGTTCAACTAATAGTGTAACTGAGTTAAAAATTTTACTTTGCTATGTAATATAAGACTTGTAGGCATCACTAGGTTAAAATTCTAATGTCAATGAATTAAAATAAAGAGATAACCAGGGTTTGGATTTTTTAATTGAAAAAGTTCCAATCAATGATTTTTAATTTGAAACGTATTTTAATTTTTGTTCTACGTGTTGATTTGTAAGCAAATAACCTATAATTACTTTTTATTTCGGTGTTTCAAATAAAATTCAAATTAATCTTAACTTAAATTAACTACAAACTGTTATATGACTTGTATTGTTTTTAAATTTTTAATATTCGAAATGATTAGCATTTATAATATTTAAGTAGAACGAATGTTTCTTGAATAATAAATTTTCATCAGTATTGAGCGTTGAAAGATGCATTGGTCCAGAATCCTCTTAATTAATGACTCGAACCAGTTTGTTTATTCCAAAACTGATTTAAAGTGTATTAAATAATAAAGCGTATTTCTAAGCCTGGGCCTGAAATCGATATTTTATTTATCTTAGTCTCCTTTGCAACTTTAGAAAATTCTCTAAATTATTGCTATAATTAATAATAAAAGGATGTAATCAACCACTCAAGTACTCGACTTTTAATGCCATTAATTCAGGTGGCCGGTTACAATATCTAGGAGGGTGATCGCAAGGCCTTCATGTAACGCGAGCGAGCAGCTCTCTACATTTACTTTTACCGTTAACCTAACACGTTTTTATGGAAAACGCTAAATACATCGTATGAAACGAATTTTATCGAAATTGGCAGCGGCCATTTTCCAAGATGGCGACAAAAGAAAGCATCGGAGATGGGAGAACTTTCGGTAGAAACATATTTTAAACACGATTTTCCCATTCTTGTGAAAAAATTATCCTTTGATAAGCAATTAATCCCATTTTAACCAAGTAATCCTTTGATAAGAAATTAATCCCATTATTAACCAAGTAATCCTTTGATAAGCAATTAATCCCATTATTAATCAAGTAATCCTTTGATAAGCAATTAATCCTATTATTAAGCAAGTAATCCTTTGATAAGCAATTAATTCCATTAGTAACCAAGTAATCCTTGGTTAAGCAATTAATCTCATTTTTAACCAAGTAATCCTTTGATAAGCAATTAATCCCATTATCAACCAAGTAATCCTTTGATAAGCAATTAATCCCATTTTTAACCAAGTAATCCTTTGATAAGCAATTAATCCCATTATTAACCAAGTAATCCTTTGATAAGCAATTAATCCCATTATCAACCAAGTAATCCTTTGATAAGCAATTAATCCCATTAGTAACCAAGTAATCCTTTGATAAGCAATTAATCCCATTAGTAACCAAGTAATCCTTTGATAAGCAATTAATCCCATTATCAACCAAGTAATCCTTGGTTAAGCAATTAATCTCATTTTTAACCAAGTAATCCTTTGTTAAGCAATTAATCCAATTATTAACCAATTAACCAACTAAATACCACTTAATCCAATGAAATATTCCGAAATTGTCCTAATAATCATGACAGATCTTTTCCCTCGGAAATACCCTCCGTCGAAGAATAACGTCGAATCAAAGTAGGTCTTTCCCATTTGTAGAAACGATTCCCAAAACACGCTGTCCAAGAGTCCGTCTCTGCAGGGATCAACTCCCTTTTATCTTGAGTAAGAGAGGCTCGCCAGAGAAGAAACGGAGAGCGCGAGTCCTAGTGAAAGCGTCCCTCGCTCTTCAAAATAAAAGTTTCCGCTTTTCGGTATCATAAGGCTCTTTTATATCGAACGAAGGTGACGTTTCTAGCTTTGAAGGGCTGGAAGGCCACTAAAGAGATTGGGGGGTCTCCGGCCCCATCGGGGAGCGCTTCTCGGAGAGGAGATACAGGCCGCCTATTTCGTATCGGCCCCTCTTTCGGGTTTTACTCTTTGCCGGTTTGATGTGTCGACCGAGGAGCCCCGGGGAGTACTTCATCTTTCACAATACCATCAGAGGCGGCGATGTAAACCCCCCGACGTGGCCCACCTGGAAGCCTCCTAATGCCTGGACTGACTGGTGGCGGGTCCCTCGGGAACCACCGATCACTGAAGTCGTCGGAGAAATTTCTCACTCCCTACTCCGAAATCATCAGAGGGAGGCCGTATGAAGAGCCACATTGCCCACTTTCGCATCGAATAGCCTAATCGCGCGTGTTATCGAAATAAAGTGGCTGGTTAGTGGGCCAAAGCTATTTTAACTATATCATACCTTGTTTAGATGAAATTAGTGATTTCAGAAAATATGGTCAGTTACTGAAAAAAATTATTGATTGCAGAAAAACAATCGATTTCCAAAAACCAATTATCGATTACTATAAATGTCGATTTCCAAAAAACAATTATCGATTTCTAAAAATATCGATAAAAATTATCCATTTCTAAAAAATTATTATCGATTACTAAAAATGTCGATATCCAAAAAACAATTATCGATTTCTAAAAATATCGATCAAAATGATCGATTTCTGAAAATATCGATAAAAAGTTTTCGATTTCTAAAAATATCGATAAAAAGTTATCGATTTCTAAAAATATCGATAAAATTATAGATTTCTAAAAATATCAATTTATAGAAAAAATTATAGATTTCTAAAAATATCAATTTATAGAAAAAATAATCGATTGATAAAAGTACATCGATTCCAGAAAACACGATAGATTTCCCAAAATATCGATTTATAGAAAAAATTATCGATTGCTAAAAGTATATCGATTCCAGAAAACATGATCGATTTCAGCAAAAATGTCGATTGGACATAAAAATTAAAATGGACTGACAAATAAATAAAAAATTTGTATCCTAACACCCCCTATAATTTGTTTTTAACGTAACCATCGCCTATCACCATTAGCTCCGTTTAAATTGGTTTGACAGAAATGCGCAATTCGTTTATTAACTATAAAAATGGAAACTCCTTATTCCCTTTAAGTATTTAGCCATAGAAATTATCCATTCATTTAATGCCATTAGCCTCTGGAACCACGCTCGTAATGTAAATCCCATATTCTTAGTAAGTGTATTCATTTTTTACTGTGTGCGGTTTTAGATACATTTTGGGCGGTTTCTTGCAGAAACTACGCGGTTAAATTGAAGATGGCAACCATGTCAAGGGGCTACTCGACGCTCTCTTTTTTTGGGCCATCCTTTCTCGCTATCAGACTTCGCTTTTAATAAAATTATAGCTCTCAGAACGG